>NC_143042.1:3707500-3887500 GCF_057628025.1 Oncorhynchus mykiss | reverse complement strand
TAGAAGGAACGAACAGGAACTATGGTACCAGGAACAGAGTTATGGGCCGATGGGAACAGTAATTATGGTACCAGGAGCAGAGTTATGGGCTGATAGGAACAGTAATTATGGTACCAGGAACAGAGTTATGGGCCGATGGGAACAGTAATTATGGGACCAGGAGCAGAGTTATGGGCTGATAGGAACAGTAATTATGGTACCAGGAACAGAGTTATGGGCCGATGGGAACAGTAATTATGGGACCAGGAGCAGAGTTATGGGCTGATAGGAACAGTAATTATGGTACCAGGAACAGAGTTATGGGCCGATGGGAACAGTAATTATGGGACCAGGAGCAGAGTTATGGGCTGATAGGAACAGTAATTATGGTACCAGGAACAGAGTTATGGGCCGATGGGAACAGTAATTATGGGACCAGGAGCAGAGTTATGGGCCGATGGGAACAGTAATTATGGTACCAGGAGCAGAGTTATGGGCCAATGGGAACAGTAATTATGGTACCAGGAACAGAGTTATGGGCTGATGGGAACAGTAATTATGGGACCAGGAACAGAGTTATGGGCTGATGGGAACAGTAATTATGGTACCAGGAGCAGAGTTATGGGCTGATGGGAACAGTAATTATGGTACCAGGAACAGAGTTATGGGCTGATGGGAACAGTAATTATGGTACCAGGAACAGAGTTATGGGCTGATAGGAACAGTAATTATGGTACCAGGAACAGAGTTATGGGCCGATGGGAACAGTAATTATGGGACCAGGAACAGAGTTATGGGCTGATGGGAACAGTAATTATGGTACCAGGAGCAGAGTTATGGGCTGATGGGAACAGTAATTATGGTACCAGGAGCAGAGTTATGGGCCAATGGGAACAGTAATTATGGGACCAGGAGCAGAGTTATGGGCTGATGGGAACAGTAACTATGGGACCAGGAACAGAGTTATGGGCCGATGGGACCAGGAGCAGAGTTATGGGCCGATGGGAACAGTAATTATGGTACCAGGAGCAGAGTTATGGGCTGATAGGAACAGTAATTATGGTACCAGGAGCAGAGTTATGGCGATGGGAACAGTAATTATGGGACCAGGAGCAGAGTTATGGGCCGATGGGAACAGTAATTATGGTACCAGGAACAGAGTTATGGGCTGATAGGAACAGTAATTATGGTACCAGGAGCAGAGTTATGGCGATGGGAACAGTAATTATGGGACCAGGAGCAGAGTTATGGGCCGATGGGAACAGTAATTATGGTACCAGGAGCAGAGTTATGGGCCGATGGGAACAGTAATTATGGGACCAGGAGCAGAGTTATGGGCCGATGGGAACAGTAATTATGGTACCAGGAGCAGAGTTATGGGCCGATGGGAACAGTAATTATGGGACCAGGAGCAGAGTTATGGGCCGATGGGAACAGTAATTATGGTACCAGGAACAGAGTTATGGGCCGATGGGAACAGTAATTATGGTACCAGGAGCAGAGTTATGGGCCGATGGGAACAGTAATTATGGGACCAGGAGCAGAGTTATGGGCCAATGGGAACAGTAATTATGGGACCAGGAACAGAGTTATGGGCCGATGGGAACAGTAATTATGGTACCAGGAGCAGAGTTATGGGCCGATGGGAACAGTAATTATGGTACCAGGAGCAGAGTTATGGGCTGATGGGAACAGTAATTATGGTACCAGGAGCAGAGTTATGGGCCGATGGGAACAGTAATTATGGTACCAGGAACAGAGTTATGGGCCGATGGGAACAGTAATTATGGGACCAGGAGCAGAGTTATGGGCCGATGGGAACAGTAATTATGGTACCAGGAAAAGAGTTATGGGCTGATGGGAACAGTAACTATGGGACCAGGAGCAGAGTTATGGGCCGATGGGAACAGTAATTATGGGACCAGGAACAGAGTTATTGGCTGATGGGAACAGTAATTATGGTACCAGAAGCAGAGTTATGGGCCGATGGGAACAGTAATTATGGGACCAGGAGCAGAGTTATGGGCCGATGGGAACAGTAATTATGGTACCAGGAACAGAGTTATGGTCCGATGGGAACAGTAATTATGGGACCAGGAACAGAGTTATGGGCCGATGGGAACAGTAATTATGGGACCAGGAACAGAGTTATGGGCCGATGGGAACAGTAATTACACACCACACTCCCTTCCTTGACGGGCTTTTTGTTGAGATGTTCGACGATGCCATAGATGCAGAGCGGCCCGGCGAAGCCCAGCAGATCCGCCAGGTAACGGAAGGTACTGCTGAGGAGGATGGGTCGGCCAAACGCCCGGTACATAGAGCGCCAGATGGATGGAGCCTTCTCTGGGTCCTCGGCATTCTGCTAGGAGGGGGAGGGGACAGGGATGGAAGGGTTACAACTACACAGGAGAGTTCCACTACAATGAACCTTCATCTCAGAGTGAAGATGAGACTACCTGATTACAGAGTCTGGTTCGCCTGACTACATTATTTATTTATTTAACCTTTATTTAACTAGGCAAGTCAGTTAAGAACAAATTCTTATTTTCAATGACGGCCTAGGAACAGTGGGTTAACTGCCTCGTTCAGGGGCAGAACGACAGATTTGTACCTTGTCAGCTCGGGGATTCAAACTTGCAACCATTTCGATTACTAGCCCAACTCTCTAACCACTAGGCTACCCTGCCGCCACAATTTCCGCCCCAATTGCCGCCCCAATTATAATGGACAGTCTTTAGAGATATATTCAAACCTATCCCGGGCTTGACATGTGTATAGGATACAAGTGTAATATATCTAACACACAGAGTTTTAACTGTAGAGAATCTGATCAGAATGTTCTAATTAAATTAAAGCAGGGATCCATTGAATGGTATGTCACTGCACTGGGGATCCATTGAATGGTATGTCACTGCACTGGGGATCCATTGAATGGTATGTCACTGCACTGGGGATCCATTGAATGGTATGTCACTGCACTGCGGATCCATTGAATGGTATGTCACTGCACTGGGGATCCATTGAATGGTATGTCACTGCACTGGGGATCCATTGAATGGTATGTCACTGCACTGCGGATCCATTGAATGGTATGTCACTGCACTGGGGATCCATTGAATGGTATGTCACTGCACTGGGATCCATTGAATGGTATGTCACTGCACTGGGGATCCATTGAATGGTATGTCACTGCACTGGGGATCCATTGAATGGTATGTCACTGCACTGGGGATCCATTGAATGGTATGTCACTGCACTGGGGATCCATTGAATGGTATGTCACTGTCAGAAGCAGAATATGAAACTCTGTCACTCCCTCCTCCACTCACCCTCTGATCCTCGTAGGCGTCTTTGAGCTTCAGGTAGTTGGTGAGGGCTCTCATGGCGATGGGGAGTTTGCCAATCTTCTTCAGCTCAATGGGTCTTTTATGGGCTCCTGTGATCAAGCATTCAATCCATCCAGATAATTGAACATCAATCAAAGTCATTTTAACATCAGTAGCTGTCACAAAGTACTTTACCAGACACCCAGCCTGAACCCCAAACAGCAATCAATGCAGAAGCGGAAGAACAGTGGCCAGGAAAAACACCTGGAAGGAAGGAACCTAGGAAACAAACCTATAATCAGGGGGTTCATCCACCAGTATGTGGCCTTGGAGAGGAGGTTGACGAAGGGCTGGAGGAACCTCACTCCCAGGTCCTGAAGGTCCTCTGGAGGCTTTACCTTCTGGGGGTTGGCGAAGAACACGTACCTCTACACGGACACCAGGACACAAAGACAGAGACAGACACACACATACCAGGTAAAAAAGTAAAAAGCCAACAGGAGCTGAAATAAAGACCATGCATCTGCTATCAGATCACATCAGTACACCACATCACATCCTCCTCTTCCTTCTTGTCTTTATATAGAACCTCTATGACCCCTGACCCAGGAAGCAGTCAGTCCACCAGTGTTCTAACTCACCCTGACCCTGATGACGTTGATCTCTACAGCCATGAGGAGTCCGTACAGAACGACCAGCAGGGCTGTGATACAGAACCTCAGGTGCAGCACTCCAACGCCGTACTCTGCAAACTTCCACAGCTTGATGGACTTGGTGATGAACGCCAGAACCCAGTAGATAAACAGAGCTGAGGAAGGAGGAGGTTGGTCACTTCGTGCACTACTTTCCCCAGAGATGTATGACAAGTATACTTCATGATGTACAGCAGAATGGTTCATGTGTAGCGAACTGTGTTTGGGCCATCTGCCATAGCCTCTAAACTACTACACCAAAGGGAGGCTAATTCAGCACTGCTCAAACACTAACTGTTCATTTGGAGTAATGAATGCACTGATGGTATCATTTTGACTCACCCAGCAGTAGTTTGGGGAAGTTGGAGGTTTCTATGTTGTGGTAGTACACCACAGATGTAGTGGCTGCTATGAAACCCATAAACGCTGGCATAAAGAGGTGGAGGTGATTGGTGTCCATCTGTCTGAAAGGATGGAGAGACAGGAGGTTGCATCAATACTCAAAGAAACAAAGGCACTTTGTTATGCTATGTATCTCTGCTTTATAGGTTGACGTTGTATTCAGTCTCATACAGTTAACATACAGTTAACATACAGTTAACATACAGTTAACCCAGTAGAATTCAAACTTTTTCGCCAGGATTGCCGGGGACCCCATTTTTCGCAATAATTTATCACAACCCCACCAACGAATCTAATGACACAAGCTTAAAATCAGTACATTTCTATTTTTTACATCAACAAATAACATTTTTTTAAATGAAAAGAAACCAATAAATACATTTACTCAATACAATTTTATTTTTCAAATGATCCTTCTCAAAAACGCCTGTATATTGTACCATACAATAATCTGTACTCTTAATTTTTTGTCCCCCCCCACACCAAAATTGAAATATATTTGTATCAAATGTTGTGCGACACTGAAACATGGAAGGAAGCTGCTAGCTTCAGCCACTAAATAAGCAGGTGGTGCAATCAGCAGGTTTTGATGCAGGGTTTGTGATGCGTCAGACGATGGCTCCGATCATAGCTTTGTGTTGCTGCAGCATTGTGGAGGATCTTATTGGTTGCAGTCTGGGTAAACTGGAGAGTGGGGTTATTTTGAGGGACAGTGGTTTAATTTTTCTATAAACATTGGTCTGGAGGGAAGCAAGGAAATGCAATAGTTCACTGCACCTGAAACTTGGGAGTCATTCGTTTTAGCATTCAACAATGACAGAGAGGAATAGCACTTCTTCTGTAATCTCAGCAACGCAGAACAAAATCTCATGTGAACACTGGCTTCTGACCAGCTACTAACGTTTCCTTTTCCACAGTACACTACCGCTTTGGTAACAGGAAGTAGTTTTAGGGGGTTTCTTACTTGTTGGAGACGATTCCCTCAGCGATCTCACAGACGTGGACAAACAGCAGAGTGAATGTGAGGATCCAGCGCAGGTTGTGTCCAGGGAAGTGGAGCCAGGTGTTATGGTGGATCTGAACCTTAGAGCTCTGACTGCCCCAGCCTAGGAGGAGGGAAGTGGAGCCAGGTGTTATGGTGGATCTGAACCTAAGAGCTCTGACTGCCCCAGGCTAGGGGGAGGGAAGTGGAGCCAGGTGTTATGGTGGATCTGAACCTTAGAGCTCTGACTGCCCCAGCCTAGGAGGAGGGAAGTGGAGCCAGGTGTTATGGTGGATCTGAACCTAAGAGCTCTGACTGCCCCAGGCTAGGGGGAGGGAAGTGGAGCCAGGTGTTATGGTGGATCTGAACCTAAGAGCTCTGACTGCCCCAGGCTAGGGGGAGGGAAGTGGAGCCAGGTGTTATGGTGGATCTGAACCTAAGAGATCTGACTGCCCCAGCCTAGGGGGAGGGAAGTGGAGCCAGGTGTTATGGTGGATCTGAACCTAAGAGATCTGACTGCCCCAGCCTAGGGGGAGGGAAGTGGAGCCAGGTGTTATGGTGGATCTGAACCTTAGAGATCTGACTGCCCCAGCCTAGGGGGAGGGAAGTGGAGCCAGGTGTTATGGTGGATCTGAACCTAAGAGATCTGACTGCCCCAGGCTAGGAGAACACACACACTCAGATAAACAGGAACATAAGCACACACGCCTAAGAACGCATGCACAAACATGCAAACACACAGGGTTGGGCAGTAACGTAATCCACAAGTAATCCAAGTAATGACGTTACTCATTTAGAGTAATCCAAAGGATTACATTAATGATAACTTTATTTGTCATGTAATCTGTAATCAGTAACAGACGAAGTACACAGATAAACACAGCAGTTCATTCTAAAGCAATCTGCATATTATCAAGGTTTTCCTGCCAAACAATGAAAGTCATGGATATTCTGGGTGACTCTTGGATAATGCAGGCAACTTTGGCAAGTGCCCTCAATGGTCAACTGTTTGTAAACCTTTAAGTCTAATGGTCTGTCACGAGTCCGACCGAGGGTGGCTTCCCTTCCCGGTCGGGTGGCACTCGGCGGTCGTCGTCACCGGCCTATTAGCTGCCACTGATTGTCTTTCCTCCCCCTCCTTGTATGTTTATTGGTAGCACCTGTTGGTGAATGAGTAGTTGGGCTTTATTAGACAGCCGGCCCGCCTGTTTGTTGTGCGGGATTAATTATTGTGACCTTCGGTTCTGTAGTAGAGGAACGTGTTTGTTCCTGGTCGTGTATTTCAGTTGTACATTTTCATTCCCCGTGTTTGGGGCCGTTTGGTTGTGAGCACCCTGTGGTGCCTTGGGGCATTAAATAGCACAGCATTGCACTCTCTGTTTCCTGCGTCTGACTCCACACCCACGACACCCGGAGAGTTACATGGTCAACGTTAACTGTTTGTAAACCTTTAAGTTTAATGGTCAACGTTAACTGTTTGTAAACCTATAAGTCTAATGGTCAACGTTAACTGTTTGTAAACCTTTATAAGTCTAATCGTCAACTTTAACTGTTTGTAAACCTTTAAGTTTAATGGTCAACGTTAACTGTTTGTAAACCTTTAAGTCTAATGGTCAACGTTAACTGTTTGTAAACGTTACTATTTTTGTAAACATCTAAGACCAATGGTCAACTTCCAACTGTTTGTACACTTTACTGTTTGTAAACCTGACCAATGGTGAACTTTAGCTGTTTGTGAACCTATAAGACCAATGGTGAACTTTAGCTGTTTGTAAACCTATAAGACCAATGGTGAACTTTAGCTGTTTGTAAACCTATAAGACCAATGGTGAACTTTAGGTGTTTGTAAACCTATAAGACCAATGGTGAACTTTAGCTGTTTGTGAACCTATAAGACCAATGGTGAACTTTAGCTGTTTGTAAACCTATAAGACCAATGGTGAACTTTAGCTGTTTGTAAACCTATAAGACCAATGGTGAACTTTAACTGTTCTTTAAATCTAAAGGTCAAAGCAAACACTCAGAACATACAGTAACACAGAAACCGTGTCTCCATAAACACACAGAACATACATTAACACAGAAACAGTGTCTCCATAAACACACAGAACATACAGTAACACAGAAACCGTGTCTCCATAAACACACAGAACATACAGTAACACAGAGACAGTGTCTCCATAAACACTCAGAACATACAGTAACACAGAAACAGTGTCTCCATAAACACACAGAACATACAGTAACACAGAGACAGTGTCTCCATAAACACTCAGAACATACAGTAACACAGAAACAGTGTCTCCATAAACACACAGAACATACAGTAACACAGAGACAGTGTCTCCATAAACACTCAGAACATACAGTAACACAGAAACAGTGTCTCCATAAACACACAGAACATACATTAACACAGAAACAGTGTCTCCATAAACACACAGAACATACAGTAACACAGAAACAGTGTCTCCATAAACACTCAGAACATACAGTAACACAGAAACCGTGTCTCCATAAACACTCAGAACATACAGTAACACAGAAACAGTGTCTCCATAAACACACAGAACATACATTAACACAGAAACAGTGTCTCCATAAACACACAGAACATACAGTAACACAGAAACAGTGTCTCCATAAACACTCAGAACATACAGTAACACAGAAACAGTGTCTCCATAAACACACAGAACATACAGTAACACAGAGACAGTGTCTCCATAAACACACAGAACATACAGTAACACAGAAACAGTGTCTCCATAAACACACAGAACATACAGTAACACAGAAACCGTGTCTCCATAAACACTCAGAACATACAGTAACACAGAAACAGTGTCTCCATAAACACACAGAACATACAGTAACACAGAAACAGTGTCTCCATAAACACTCAGAACATACAGTAACACAGAAACCGTGTCTCCATAAACACTCAGAACATACAGTAACACAGAAACAGTGTCTCCATAAACACACAGAACATACAGTAACACAGAGACAGTGTCTCCATAAACACACAGAACATACAGTAACACAGAAACAGTGTCTCCATAAACAGTCAGATACACAATCGAGAGCATCCTGTCGGGCTGTATCACCGCCGGGTACGGCAACTGCTCTGCCCACAACCGTAAGGCTCTCCAGAGGGTAGTGAGGTCTGCTCCGCCCACAACCGTAAGGCTCTCCAGAGGGTAGTGAGGTCTGCTCCGCCCACAACCGTAAGGCTCTCCAGAGGGTAGTGAGGTCTGCTCCGCCCACAACCGTAAGGCTCTCCAGAGGGTAGTGAGGTCTGCACAATGCATCACCGGGGGCAAACTACCTGCCCTCCAGGACACCTACAGCACCCGATGTCACAGGAAGGCCAAAAAGATCATCAGGGACAACAACCACCCGAGCCACTGCCTGTTCACTGCCTTTCTAGGGAATTTTTCCTAGCCACCGTGCTTCTACACCTGCATTGCTTGCTGTTTGGGGTTTTAGGCTGGGTTTCTGTACAGCACTTTGAGATATCAGCTGATGTACGAAGGGCTTTATAAATACATTTGATTTGATTTGATTCACCCCGCTATCATCCAGAAGGTGAGGTCAGTACAGGTGCATCAAAGCAGGGACCGAGAGACTGAAAAACAGCTTCTATCTCAAGGCCATCAGATAGTTAAACACAGAGAGGCTAGTGCTGACTCAAATATCTAGCCACTTTAATAATAAAAAAAGTCACTTTAAACAATACCACTTTCTATAATGTTTACATACCCTACATTACTCATCTCATATGTATATACTGTACTCTATACCATCTACTGCATCTTGCCAATGTCATTCAGCCATCACTCATCCATATATGTATATGCACATATTCTTATTAATTCCTTTAGATTCCTGTTAGATTACTTGTTAGATATTACTGCATGGTCGGAACTAGAAGCACAAGCATTTCGCTACACTCGCATTAACATCTGCTAACCATGTGTATGTGACCAATACAATTTGATTTGATTTGATTTGAAATGAAAAACACACACACAAAGATTTGACCAGGAAGCATCAGTTAATGTTTTCCTCAGGGACTGGGCTGCTAGTCAGAGCCATTCCCATTAAGCAGATGAGCAACAGACACACCCAGTCAGTTTCCCCAGAGTAGGCCTTCTAGAACAACACAACAATAGATTGTTATCAGTAAACGTTGGGTTAAAGTGCAGAACGTTGGATTTGTCTGCTTGGGGGCAGAGAGGCCCCCACTCCGCTAAAACCATTGACAACTGCGTGACATTTTCAAGGAGTTGCCAACTAAAAGTTACCAAGCATGCTTTTCACCATCAGTAAACATAGTTAATGTCATTTTAGATAGGCTACAGTACGTGAGGGTAGCATATGGATTCGGCATGTAGCTAACTAGCTAAGGAAGCAACGTGTGTTTTTTTTAGCTTGCTTCATCAGAGAAGACTTTTGGAAAGAGCTTGAAATCAGCTAGTAGCCTATATTTTGAGTCTAAAATCGCCCTGGTGAAGTTGTCTCCTCGCCACTTCTGGCAAGCAAATCAAACAATATTTAGAGATAATGACCTAGCAAATTTATCCACGTAAAGTTAGCTGTTAGCTGTTAGCTAGCCAAATTTATGTGATTGGGGAAATTACATGATAAGAGAGTGATGCTGAGAGTCAGATTTTTCCCTTTAAAATGCATGTCAAACAAAAAACAATGATTCCCAAGTTGAACAAACCAGACCCTTATATGCACAAGGACGACTTTTAACAACTTCCACTGAACATGTTACAAGAACACATTTACACCAGTGCAGATGCAACGTTTGTTAACAGAATAATGGCTTGTGCTGTCGGTGCCGTCATTCTGTTACCAAATTTTGCATCTGACCTGTTCTTCAAGAAAACTTGTTTTTCTATGTTTTCTCACAGTCCCACAACAACTCAGAGACCACGATCCCACAGTCCCACAGTCCTCCTGCTCAGTTAGATAAAGTCTGGGCCAGAGCCAGGAGTCGAAGCAGCTGTTCTGTGGTCTGGGGAAAGCTGTTTTATGTTGACTGGGGAAAATGAGACTGACAGCCAGCAGATCAATGAAGAACACATTTTTTTATTTAACTAGGGAAGTCAGTTTCAGAACAAATTATTATTTTCAATGACTGCCTAGAAACAGTGGGTTAACTGCCTTGTTCAGCGTCAGAACGACGGATTTTTACCTTGTCAGCTCGATGAATCGATCTAGCAACTTTTCGGTTGCTAGTCCAACTCTCTAATCACCAGGCTACCTGCCACCCCACATACAGACCAGTGCTGAATGTCCCACACAAGATCAATCATAGGGCTTTACACAGAGTTTCCTATCTTCTACACAGGACTGTGAGTCTGTAACAGTGGAATTGATTACACCCAGTCGGTGGTCAGTAGGCGTTATGCTGCTTTAAGGCTTTATATGAACGGTGAAACTGAAAGCTCAGAAAGAATAAAAAATAGCTTGTATACAGTGCAGCATCTTAATACTGCTTTCTGTTGGTGAAGCATGTGTGGGGGATGACAGTAGCTTGAATAGAGTGCAGCAACATAACAGTGTTTTCTGTTGGTGAAGCATGTGTGGGGGATGACAGTAGCTTGTATACAGTGCAGCATCTTAATACTGTTTTCTGTTGGTGAAGCAGGTGTGGGGGATGACAGTAGCTTGAATAGAGTGCAGCAACATAACAGTGTTTTCTGTTGGTGAAGCAGGTGTGGGGGATGACAGTAGCTTGAATAGAGTGCAGCAACATAACAGTGTTTTCTGTTGGTGAAGCATGTGTGGGGGATGACAGTAGCTTGAATATAGTGCAGCAACATAACAGTGTTTTCTGTTGGTGAAGCAGGTGTGGGGGATGACAGTAGCTTGAATAGAGTGCAGCAACATAACAGTGTTTTCTGTTGGTGAAGCAGGTGTGGGGGATGACAGTAGCTTGTATACAGTGCAGCATCTTAATACTGTTTTCTGTTGGTGAAGCAGGTGTGGGGGATGACAGTAGCTTGAATATAGTGCAGCAACATAACAGTGTTTTCTGTTGGTGAAGCAGGTGTGGGGGATGACAGTAGCTTGAATATAGTGCAGCAACATAACAGTGTTTTCTGTTGGTGAAGCAGGTGTGGGGGATGACAGTAGCTTGAATAGAGTGCAGCAACATAACAGTGTTTTCTGTTGGTGAAGCAGGTGTGGGGATGAAAGGATTGTTACCAAAGGCATCCTTGAATCATGTTGCTTTGGGATTGTCACGAACACACCCACATTAACACCCACACAAACACAGACCATCAGAGCTAAAGCAATTATGTCCCTTTCTGATCCCATTGTGTCCCCTTCTGAGCCTGTTCTGTCCCCTTCTGAGCCTGTTCTGTCCCCTTCTGAGCCTGTTCTGTCCCCTTTTGATTATATTCTGTCCCCTTCTGAGCCTGTTCTGTCCCCTTCTGAGCCTGTTCTGTCCCCTTCTGAGCCTATTCTGTCCCCTTCTGAGCTTATTCTGTCCCCTTCTGAGCCTATTCTGTCCCCTTCTAAGCCAATTCTGTCCCATTCTGAGCCTGTTCTGTCCCCTTTTGATTCTATTCTGTCCCCTTCTGAGCTTATTCTGTCCCCTTCTGAGCCTGTTCTGTCCCCTTTTGATTATATTCTGTCCCCTTCTGAGCCTGTTCTGTCCCCTTCTGAGCTTATTCTGTCCCCTTCTGAGCCTATTCTGTCCCCGTATAAGCCAATTCTGTCCCATTCTGAACCTATTCTGTCCCATTCTGAGCCTATTCTGTCCCCTTCTGAGCCTGTTCTGTCTCCTTCTGAGCCTTTTCTGTCCTCTTCTGAGCCTGTTCTGTTCCCTTCTAAGTCTATTCTGTCCCCTTGTAAGCCTATTCTGTCCCCTTCTGTGCCTGTTCTGTCCCCTTCTGAACCTATTCTGTCCCCTTCTGAGCCTGTTCTGTCCCCTTCTGAGCCTATCTGTCCCCTACTGAGCCTGTTCTTTCCCCTTCTGAGCCTGTTCTGTCTCCTTCTGAGCCTGTTCTGTCTCCTTCTGAGCCTATTCTGTCCCCTTCTGTGCCTGTCCTGTCCCCTTCTGAGCCTATCTGTCCCCTTCTGAGCCTGTTCTTTCCCCTTCTGAGCCTGTTCTGTCTCCTTCTGAGCCTATTCTGTCCCCTTCTGAGCCTGTTCTGTCCCCTTCTGATTCTATTCTGTCCCCTTCTGAGCCTATTCTGTCCCCTTCTAAGCCTGTTCTGTCCCCTTCTGAGCCTATTCTGTCCCCTTCTGAGCCTGTTCTGTCCCCTTCTGATTCTATTCTGTCCCCTTCTGAGCCTATTCTGTCCCCTTCTAAGCCTGTTCTGTCCCCTTCTGCCCCTATTCTGTCCCCTTCTGAGCCTGTTCTGTCCCCTTCTGATTCTATTCTGTCCCCTTCTGAGCCTATTCTGTCCCCTTCTAAGCCTGTTCTGTCCCCTTCTGCCCCTATTCTGTCCCTTTTTGAGCCCGTTTTGTTCCCCTCTGGACCAATTCTGTCCATGTTTCTGTTAAACCTTTTTCTGTGTGATCTCTATGATTAAAGGTTGTCACATGTGCACGCACGCACACACAAACACACACACACATCATGAAGGTAAAGGACTATGCATGGTCCACGTACCAATGAAGAGGATAGGGAAGGTGATGAACAGCAGGAAGACGTGAGGGACCAGGTTGAGGGCGTCCACGAAGCAGCCATTGTTCAACATCCCCGTATCCACACTGTAGGCATTCTTGGTCACATTGTTGCCACAGAACGACAGGCCAGCCATGCCACCTTATTGGTCCAGAGAAGCCTAGGGGGAGGACCCAAGCCACAAAACTGTCAATCAAGTCAAGAGCACCAGCTTGTCTAGTGGTTGGACAATGGAGAGGTAAACAATGAAAGTGGTCTAGTCGTAATGCTCTTTTAAAGGTGAATCAGCTTTAAAAAAACACAGGATACATTAGTAAGACTAAAGTGCTTTTATGATTCAAATAACATTAGCCAACGGATACGGTGCTTTCAATATAGAGACTCTTTCTGTAGTGTTGTGGCGTCTCTCTTGTCTTGATGTGTGTTTTGTCCTATTTTTTAAATCCCAGCCCCTGTTCCCGCAGGAGGCCTTTTGGTGTGTCGTCATTGTAAATAATAATCTATTCTTAACTGACTTGCCTAGTTAAATACAGGTTAAGTAAAACATTTAAAATAAACTATGCTTAGAGAGTTTACATGGATCAATAATCATTAAAGGGAGGAATGCACCATACTATTTCCCAAGACTTGACTTTTTCTAATGCAATTTGTGTTAATGCCTGTCCTTGACAACAGAGACTTCACTAACCTCTGTTGACATGGTTGACAACACTGACACTAAGAGCAGTGCACTGTTCTTCACCCGCCTACACCAATTCTTCAAGGAACTACACTGGCACCACAAGTCAAACTGGAATATCTCACTACACAAATATACCTCTGCTTTATTCTGTTTTTCAAGACATGAAATGATGGTACACCTTGATGAGGAATGATCTAGTCTGATGATAGAGAAGGTTGCGGTTTATTCTAGAGAAGCATCACTGACATCCAAGAACTGTTCATCTTATTCCCCCCCTTTCTAAACACAAGTCCTGTTGGCTCTCAAAATAATGGAGCCAATCACATGAAATAATTAACAAACAAATGTTGCCAAACGATGTTAAAATTCATAGGTTTAATATTTATATAGGGCTTTTATACCAAAAGCATATTATACAAGTAGTTGTCCAATTGAAGCTGGAAAGTCGTTTTCCGAATGTTATTCTGATAAGAACTCAACACCACTCACAAGAAGAGTCGTTTTCAGACCTCTCCTATGAGTTATATGACCCTGTAGCTGAACACATGGCACAACATAGCATATACGGCCATAACAGAATAATAATAGTGATCAGTGTAGCTTACCTCAGAGAAGTGTCCTTATTGACGCGGTTTCATTCAGGTCGCCTGGTTTTTGGAGACAGTAACCACACAGCATAAATTGGAGGTGGTTATTTTTAGCCTTATAGCGCATCGGCTGGCCATACTGCTCCCCCCTATCGGATTTCAAAACTTGACCAAGTCTGGTGAGGCAAACTTCCCTTGCCGCTAGGTTCCAGCACCAACCATGTGGTGGGGTAAGGTACATGTGTAGGAATGGTAGACATACTGTAGCAGGCTACAACGTAAGGGTTCGGTTTTATAAAACAGATTCATATTTTTAAGAGGGTTCCATTTCTTAGGCAAAGGCTTCAGTAAATATTTACATATGTTTTTATGACCACACAAACTGTATTCTGTGACTGAATATAAATATACGATATGTCCATATAGTTTATACTTGGAATTGACATGTCTCCTACAAGGACATGGGAGGACCTTGGATAGATAGGCAAGTCTACAACTGACCTCTAGGCTACAATTCTATTGTTAGGCGCAATGAACCAGTAGCCTACAGATGTATGCGGTCAGCAGGTACAACGATGAATCGGACGTGTATGTGAAGTAAACTTGCCATTGACCTTAGGAATGTGCAATTATTGTAGGCAAAAAAACTTCGTTTATTATACTAATCATTGTATCTTTTGGAACCGTTTCATATCTCGAGGTGCGCGGTTTAGATGACAAGGGGTACACATCATGTGACCTGACAATGTGTGAATATTATCATCAGACCGAGTCAAATGAAATAAATATTAGGCTTTCTGAGACCATGTATGCAGTTAGTAGGCTATCCGCATTACTTACCCCTATCTACGGCTCCGCTGTGTTCCGTCGGTTTTTTAGACGCGTCCTGTTGTGGGATGTCTTGTCTTGTCCGGTCATTGATTTTATCCTGGTGAGATTTGTGAAATGATGCAATGGAGGACGCTGCCGTTCTGAAGCGAATTCATTCATTCCATTAGAACTGCGCTCGCATCGTCAGTAGCAGCATCGTATGATTATTGCGTCCACTCCTACACGGTGGAAAGACGTGGCTTTCTGCAGAAATATCACTCAGACAGAGGAGTGTGTAATGACAATATCACGTTATTTAGGTCACCTAAAAATAGGGGGAGTTATCACTTAACGGTTGTGTTTTATTCCGCCGTTTTACCCAAATGATATAGGTAAACGTTTCAGACGTTCTCGTTAAGTTAAAATAAAACTTATATTGGTAAGACATGATGGATGGATCACGTGCCCATTACGCCGACAGACATAAAGCAACCAACATCAGCAAATATGAATTTAGGTCGTTGCATTATCAGTGTGACAATATGAAGATGTAAGCTACAGTGTTGAATTATGTAATAGCCTACACTAGGCTACACAGTGACCATGTTTCCTCAACAAAGAATGATTTCTCCTGATTAAGATGACTGATTGAGCAAACAATTTCTTGCAGACAACACTTGCTCGCTGTCTCCTGCATAGGCCTCTGGTTCATGGCTATTCATTATTATGCCAGTTGCCGTGATCGGCCTTTCCATAGTGCTTCATTATAACAGTGTTATTAAATGATCATAGATGACCATGTCTTACCCTGGGCACTGACAGTAATGAGTTATGACTCCTACCCTAATTAAACGGAAACCTGATTCTGACACAATATGAGTCGGTCATGGTTGCTCATGGTCACGTGGTGATGTAGTCCTGCGATCATCTTGGTCAAACGGCCAAGATGTTGGTTTCTCCAGCGGTAGACCAAGGAATGATTTCATTAGGATATCTGTGGATCTCCCCCTATCTGCACCTGTAGCCAATGACATACCACTTTACTGTCCCCAGTCCACCTGACTGTGCTGCTGCTCCAGTTTCAACTATTCTGCCTTATTATTATTCGACCATGCTGGTCATTTATGAACATTTGAACATCTTGACCATGTTTTGTTATAATCTCCACCCGGCAGAGCCAGAAGAGGACTGGCCACCCCACATAGCCTGGTTCCTCTCTAGGTTTCTTCCTAGGTTTTGGCCTTTCTAGGGAGTTTTTCCTAGCCACCGTGCTTCTACACCTGCATTGCTTGCTGTTTGGGGTTTTAGGCTGGGTTTCTGTACAGCACTTTGAGATATCAGCTGATGTACGAAGGGCTTTATAAATACATTTGATTTGATATGATTTGATTTACTGACATCTGACTGAACCAAATAATACAACTACTGTACATAAACATTCAATACATATTTCTGCAGTGGCAAGTTACACACACACACACACACACACACACACACACACACACACACACACACACACACCATAACTCCCTTTACCCTCATGTAGGCTACTGACCCTCTGTGCCCTCATGACTGAATCAGTACCAACCATCCTGCTGGCCTCAGCCAAGAAAACACTGTTCCCTCTTTCTCTCTCTCTCTCACACACACACACACACACACACACGCACACACACACACCACTTCAGTAGCCTGAGAACTCCATAAAACTCACACTCTGGGAACATGTTCTATTTTAGCTCCTCCTCTTAGCCCCCATGCCTGTAGTGTGTGTGTGTGTGTGTGTGTGTGTGTGTGTGTGTGTGTGTGTGTGTGTGTGTGTGTGTGTGTGTGTGTGTGTGTGTGTGTGACCCTCTACCCTGTTTGTTTGAATGAAAGCTCCTCTGGTTTTTAAGGAGGATTAAGAGATACACGTCTGCTGTATCTTGAAAAGCTTTTTATCTGATTTCAAAGAAATATATTCTACATTTCCCCCAGAGAGATTATGGTCTGTTAACCATCTTAACAGAATGATTTAGGATCTTTGATGTGCTTGTTTTGCTTTGTTTTGATGGTGTGTCAGTATCAATATGTCTGGATCAGGTAGAAACCCCTGGTGAAGTATTAGGCCGTTATTAAAAAGGTCCTCTCACTCTCAGTAGGTGATCTTTTCATAAAGCTTTTAAAAGGTCGGCTAAGTGCAGGAGATTCATCAGATGGGCGCAGGCTGCCGTTTGGGATGTGTAACGGATGTGAAACGGCTAGCTAGTTAGCGGTGGTGCGCGCTAAATAGCGTTTCAATCGGTGACGTCACTAGCTCTGAGACCTTGAAGTAGTAGTTCCCCTTGCTCTGCAAGGGCCGCGGCTTTTGTGGAGCGATGGGTAATGATGCTTCGTGGGTGACTGTTGTTGATGTGTGCAGAGGGTCCCTGGTTCGCGCCCGGGTATGGGCGAGGGGACGGTCTAAAGATATGCTGTTACAGATGCACCAGGTGATTCATCTCTGATTTTGCTTTGATCTCTGGTGACCTCTGGTGGGGAATGATCTTCAACATTGGTTTCCTACCTGCTGGTTATAATGCTTTAGCATGCACAGCAGAACACAGAGGCTGGATTGTAATTACTGATCTCTGTGGTGGTCCAATATCAATGAGAATAACCAAGAGAAAAAGTCATTAGGAACGCCCACAAATTAATTATACTCATCTCAACAACCCGAAAAGAGTTCGATGGGTCATTTCTGTGTGTGTGTGTGTGCGCGTGTGTGTGTGTGTGTGTCTGAGGAGGCTGATGAGAGGAGATATATGAGGACAGGCTCATTATAATAGCTGGAATGGAATCAATGGAATGGTACTGTTTGGTACATGGAAAAAATGTGTTTGACTCCATTCCAGCCATTACAATGAGCCCATCCTCCTATAGCTCCTCCAACCTGCCTCCTCTGGTGTGTGTGTGTGTGTGTGTATGTCTATGTGTCTGTGCATATGTGTGTGTGTGTGTGTGTGTGTCTGTGTGCATCTCTGTGTGTCTGTGCATCTCTGTCTGTGTGTGCGTGTGTGTATGTCTGTGTGTGTGTGTGTGTGTCTGTGTGTGTGTGTGTGTGTGTGTGACCCTCTACCCTGTTTGTTTGAATGAAAGCTCCTCTGGTTTTTAAGGAGGATTAAGAGATACACGTCTGCTGTATATTGAAAAGCTTTTTATCTGATTTCAAAGAAATATATTCTACATTTCCCCCAGAGAGACTATGGTCTGTTATCCATCTTAACAGAATGATTTAGGATCTTTGATGTGCTCGTTTTGCTTTGTTTTGATGGTGTGTCAGTATCAATTTGTCTGGATCAGGTAGAACCCCCTGGTGAAGTATCAGGCCGTTATTAAAAAGGTCCTCTCACTCTCAGTAGGTGATCTTTTCATAAAGCTTTTAAAAGGTCGGCTAAGTGCAGGGGATTCATCAGATGGCCGCTGGCTCAGACTCTTTTTGTTGGTGTTTCCCTTATTTTGGCAGTTACCTGTAGGTTTGTCTGGTCAGTGTAATATCTGCTCACACAGTTGGGTTTGTGCAGCAGTGGTGCTCTAGTCTTCTCTATCCTCTGGGCCTGTGTGACTTTGTCTGCACTCGGCATCGACTGCTCTCTGTCTTTCCTCTGCACTCAATTGATTAATTTGTGTTATCGTTGAGAAATCTGATGAATTCACTACTGATTAAAGACCAGAATGGAAACAACCGTACACAGGCTCTGAAGAAAGGCAGTAAATGAAGACCTCCCTGTTGTAGAGCGGCAGCCTGGTACGGCAGTCTGGTGCCTGGACCTGGGCTTGGAGTTGTTGCGTATCTGAGATAAAGAACACATCCATGGGGGACAGCCAGGTCAGAGGGCAGGGTGGAGGGTGGACCACCATGTGGCCCAGCACCATGAGAACTGTGCCGGGGGCTTGTGTCTCAGTGTGTGTGAGGAGGAAGAGAGGGTGTGTGGGAGTGTATTGCGAGGCCTCAGGGGTGGGTTGGGGGCGGCACGGGGAGTGTGTGACAGCGTCGAGGGACAGCGTTCAGAGTCGGACGGAGGTTCACATCCCCCTGCGTTTCCCTGGAGACAGTTGAAGGGGATCTATGACCCTCGACCCCTAACCCATCAGAGGAAGTAATGCAGTAAGACACTGTGTGTGTGAGACACATAGAGGCTGGGATGAGGTGATGGAGACGAGGAGATGGGGACAGGGATGGAGGAGGTGTGGAGTGGTGGAAGAGGGGTAATGAGGTCAGTTTGAGCTTTTTGAGAAACTTCCAGATTCTCATAGCCGGAGGGCTGTGCTGGGAATTGATGCTCCCAACACGTATGCTGCTACGGTGGTGAGTGCGTCATCCACAAGACACTTAAGGAAGCTGTGAAGCTGTGAAAGCCCACATCCTCTCGCCCCTCTCTCTCTCTCTCTCTCTCTCACTTTCTCTTTGTTTCTCTCTCTATTTCTCTGTCTTTCTCTCTCTCTTTCTCTCCTTCTCTATCTCTCACTCTCTCTCTATTTCTCTGTCTTTCTCTCTCTCTTTCTCTCCTTCTCTCCCGCTCTCTATCTCTCACTCTCTCTCTCTCTATTTCTCTGTCTTTCTCTCTCTCTTTCTCTCCTTCTCTCCCACTCTCTATCTCTCTCTCTCTCTCTCTCTCTCTCGCTCCAAAGACAAACAAATCATCCTTAAGTAATGCGATGATGCATAAACATTGTTGTCTCATAGTGTTGTGGTATGAAGGACATGATATGAATCATCTGCTAAGGGTACGTTATGGCATGTACCACCTACATACACATCTAGAACGATCACATTTCAAACTCTAGTTCACCTGAGTTCACCTTTGTCACTCCCATATCTGTGTGAAATCAGAAAACAGTGATGTGCATTACAGGTTTCCATGGCGATGCTGCATGGCATAGGGGCAGTGGGGGATCTCTGGGATAGAGGAGGATCTGTGATGGTGTTCTTCTCTCGTGTTCTCTGGCTCCCAGCGTGAGAAAGTTGAGCTGGGGGCCGTAGGGGCGTCTGTGGTGCTCCAGAGCAGGAAGTGAGACCCCAGGACCATTCTACTTCCAGTGTTCCACTCCCCCGTACCGTACAACAAAAGTACACCCCCCATGATCCTGTCTCTTATAACATGGATGCATGCTATCATGATTTGGAGAGAGTTGGTATCTCTCTTTCTATCTTTCTTTTTCATGTTTTTTCCCCCAGATCCTTATCTCTCTCTCTCCATTTTCTATCTCTATGAGAGCTCTCTCTCTCTGTGTGTGTCTTTCTCTCTCTCTTTCTCTCCCTCTTTTTCTATCTCCCTCCCTCCCCTCGCTTCCTTCCTCCCTTCCTTCCTCGCTTCCTCCCTTCCTCCCTCCTCCAGTGTGGCCAGTAGATGAACTCCCAAGTCCAGGTCCAACAGCAGACCCAGAGGAACAGAGAGAGTCTGTTTACCTTTCAATGGTATGACTGGAGTCCCACACATATCTCTCTCCCTGTGGTAACTTCAGCAGTGACATTCAGAAATCATCTCACAGATGTCCTTGCATAAACACACAGATGTCCTTGCATAAACACACTGATGCCACATTAACCCGATGTTATCCAAACACAGCTCTATTTAACACTACCCACTACTACTACTATAGTCTTTCTGTCGATTCCTATTTATTATAGAGAATAGAAGGTCAACTGGAAGTTAAAGATGTTTCCCAGTTAGTGAAGGAATGCCTGTGTAGTCTATGTGGATGTGTGTATATTAGATGACACAGATGAGCAAGGGGTCTGAAACTAATTGTATGCAATGTGCTATAGCTGGCATATGGGGACCATGGCCCTCCTGATGAGGATATGTCTCTCACAGCAGCCTGCTGAGGGGGGACGGCTGGGACAGTGGACCATGGCCCTCCTGATGAGGACATGTCTCCCACAGCAGCCTGCTGAAGGAGGACGGCTGGGACAGTGGACCATGGCCCTCCTGGTGAGGACATGTCTCCCACAGCAGCCTGCTGAGGGGGACGGCTGGGACAGTGGACCATGGCCCTCCTGATGAGGACATGTCTCCCACAGCAGCCTGCTGAGGGGGACGGCTGGGACAGTGGACCATGGCCCTCCTGATGAGGACATGTCTCCCACAGCAGCCTGCTGAGAGAGGACGGCTGGGACAGTGGACCATGGCCCTCCTGATGAGGACATGTCTCCCACAGCAGCCTGCTGAGGGGAGTACGGCTGGGACAGTGGACCATGACCCTCCTGATGAGGACATGTCTCCCACAGCAGCCTGCTGAGGGGAGGACGGCTGGGACAGTGGACCTTGGCCCTCGTGATGAGGACATGTCTCCCACAGCAGCCTGCTGAGGGGAGGACGGCTGGGACAGTGGACCATGGCCCTCCTGATGAGGACATGTCTCCCACAGCAGCCTGCTGAGGGAGGACGGCTGGGACAGTGGACCATGGCCCTCCTGATGAGGACATGTCTCCCACAGCAGCCTGCTGAGGGAGGACGGCTGGGACAGTGGACCATGGCCCTCCCGATGAGGACATGTCTCCCACAGCAGCCTGCTGAGGGAGGACGGCTTATAATAAGGATGCCATTCCACTGATTCCACTCCAGTCATTACCACGAGCCCGTTCTCCCCTATTAAGGTGCCACCAACCTCCTGTGATGTCTATGGCATCCAGGCTAGCTCTATCCTCAGGAAGAGGGCTGCTGTTGTCAAGTGTGGTTTACTGCACTATGAAGAGAGTTACATACTGGACTGTAAAAACAATCACAAGTCAGACAGTTACAGCAACCACACACTGATTGTCCCTTTAGTTTAGAGTGAGAACTTTTAAAACAATCTTTTACTGCCACCTACTGGTCAACTCTAACAGTGACACACACACTCTCATACACACACACACACACACACACACACACAAATGGAAAAGAACATGGAGTCAGTGCCACACTACCAAGCCATAGCAGTAATATTCCGCAGGCCGCCAGCTGGGGAACCCTGTCCAGTAATATCCTGAGGGAAGCCAGTTGGGGAACCCTGTCCAGTAATATCCTGAGGGAAGCCAGTTGGGGAACCCTGTTCAGTAATATCCTGAGGGAAGCCAGTTGGGGAACCCTGTTCACTAGTTGGGGAACCCTGTTCAGTAATATCCTGAGGGACGCCAGTTGGGGAACCCTGTTCAGTAATATCCTGAGAGAAGATAGTTGGGGAACCCTGTTCAGTAATATCCTGAGGGAAGCCAGTTGGGGAACCCTGTTCAGTAATATCCTGAGGGAAGCTAGTTGGGGAACCCTGTTCAGTAATATCCTGAGGGAAGCCAGTTGGGGAACCCTGTTCAGTAATATCCGGAGGGAAGACAGTTGGGGAACCCTGTTCAGTAATATCCTGAGAGAAGACAGTTGGGGAACCCTGTTCAGTAATATCCTGAGAGAAGACAGTTGGGGAACCCTGTTCAGTAATATCCTGAGGGAAGACAGTTGGGGAACCCTGTTCAGTAATATCCTGAGGGAAGACAGTTGGGGAACCCTGTTCAGTAATATCCTGAGAGAAGACAGTTGGGGAACCCTGTTCAGTAATATCCTGAGGGAAGACAGTTGGGGAACCCTGTTCTGTAATATCCCGCAGGCCACCAGTTGGGGAACCCTGTTCAATATCCTGAGGGAAGACAGTTGGGGAACCCTGTTCAGTAATATCCTGAGGGAAGCCAGTTGGGGAACCCTGTTCAGTAATATCCAGGACTGATTGAAATTGAAACTGCAAATGGTCAGGTGGAGGTTTTCCATGGTTTGCTGGAAGTGCACTGAGCAACTCCCTGATTCACCTTCAATTGACTTATCTTAAACAGAGCTTGACAAGCATCTGGCAGTTTACAGGATTGTCAGTAATAGCTGGAGTTGTTAGGAAATGGAAAGTGAAAATGGTCTGTTTGGGGGACTAGGGACCTTCCCCGGTTGGCTTGGTGGACTAGGGACCTTCCCTGGTTGGCTTGGTGGACTAGGGACCTTCCCCTGTTGGCTTGGTGGACTAGGGACCTTCCCGTGTTGGCTTGGTGGACTAGGGACCTTCCTCGGTTGGCTTGGTGGACTAGGGGCCTTCCCCTGTTGGCTTGGTGGACTAGGGACCTTCCCCAGTTGGCTTAGTGGACTAGGGATCTTCCCCTGTTGGCTTGGTGGACTAGGGACCTTCCCCTGTTGGCTTGGTGGACTAGGGACCTTCCCCGGTTGGCTTGGTGGACTAGGGACCTTCCCCGGTTGGCTTGGTGGACTAGGGACCTTCCCCTGTTGGCTTGGTGGACTAGGGACCTTCCCCTGTTGGCTTGGTGGACTAGGGACCATCCCCTGTTGGCTTGGTGGACTAGGGACCTTCCCCTGTTGGCTTGGTGGACTAGGGACCTTCCCCTGTTGGCTTGGTGGACTAGGGACCTTCCCCTGTTGGCTTGATGGACTAGGGACCTTCCCCTGTTGGCTTGGTGGACTAGGGACCTTCCCCTGTTGGCTTGATGGACTAGGGACCTTCCCCGGTTGGCTTGGTGGACTAGGGACCATCCCCTGTTGGCTTGGTGGACTAGGGACCTTCCCCTGTTGGCTTGGTGGACTAGGGACCTTCCCCTGTTGGCTTGGTGGACTAGGGACCTTCCCCTGTTGGCTTGATGGACTAGGGACCTTCCCCTGTTGGCTTGGTGGACTAGGGACCTTCCCCTGTTGGCTTGATGGACTAGGGACCTTCCCCGGTTGGCTTGGTGGACTAGGGACCTTCCCCGGTTGGCTTGGTGGACTAGGGACCTTCCCCTGTTGGCTTGGTGGACTAGGGACCTTCCCCTGTTGGCTTGGTGGACTAGGGACCATCCCCTGTTGGCTTGGTGGACTAGGGACCTTCCCCTGTTGGCTTGGTGGACTAGGGACCTTCCCCTGTTGGCTTGGTGGACTAGGGACCTTCCCCTGTTGGCTTGATGGACTAGGGACCTTCCCCTGTTGGCTTGGTGGACTAGGGACCTTCTTCTGTTGGCTTGATAGACTAGGGACCTTCCCCTGTTGGCTTGGTGAGCAAACAGACTGAGTCGTCTGATGGACACACACATGCACGCAAGCTCGCACACACAACACATGCACAGTAGCCTACACACACGTACAGTACACAAAGTACAGTACATCAATACTAGGCAATGGGCGTTAAATCTGAAGTTATTGCATGTGATATCTTTGCCACTGTATATCAAATGGGACCTTTAATGCAGCTGGAAAGTATTTGATGAAGCCCATTTGTCATTCTGAAAGTTAGTAATATTGCTAGTCTTGATGAAAAATCGGTTCTTTTTTTGGCACATGAAGGTTATGGGAAAGGCGGCATAAACGCTGATTAAACATTCAGAACTTTTTATTGGATTGTTCTGCTCGGCAAAGCCTCTTATTGGATGCCAACCAGACAGAAAATGCAGTAATGGACTGATTCTAAGGGAAATTATGATTTCAAGAGATTAAGAAAATGTGTTCAGGTTTAATCATTACAACAAACAGATGCAGTGGCCTAGTGAAAATGAGGTGGCGTGACTGAAGCATTGCGTTGTGGGTCAAAGAAACTCTTCACAATTAATTTACCTAAACAGAATTATCCCACACCTAATGGGATGGTTCCAGAATCTGATACACACACACACACACACACACACACTCAAGGCTGTCATATCCCTGTGGTGTGAATATCTTGTCCTCAGAGAGAACCAGTGACTGATGGGAATGCTCTTAAGGGTTGACGGATCCTGATTGACTGTTCCCTACCGACACACTGATTAAACTCCAGAGTTCTGAGAATGAACTAATGCTTTGTCTTCATTTGGGAACCCGTCACAATCTCTGTCTCTGTTGATGGGTGAGGCAGTGGAAATAAGGGTTGGAAGGAGCACTTTAAAGACAATGTTATTTACTGGGAAGTTGTCAGTTTAAGGGTCAATTTGACGATTGGCTGAAGTTTCAGCCTCAGTGATTGAAAACCCTGTTTCTGGTTTCTCCCTGCTTCTTGATCGGTTTCTCGTTTGTGAATGTACAGTGTGTGTATGTGTGTGTGTGTTTGTCTGTGTCTGTACAGTGTGTGTGTGTATGTGTGTGTGTGTTTGTCTGTGTCTGTACAGTGTGTGTGTGTATGTGTGTGTGTGTTTGTCTGTGTCTGTACAGTGTGTGTGTGCGTACACTCCTTTTCTGTAATCTCAGTATTGTGATATTTGACTGTAATAAATCACAGTGACAAGAACCACTGAGCTGAGGCCCGTCACAGACGGACTCTCTCTCTCTTTGGGTTTAAAATAAATTATTTTTTCTCCCATTTTCATTTTCAATATCTCCACTCCACTTATTCCACCTCTCCCTATTCCATCGACAGTCCTCCCCTCTCCCTATTCCATCGACAGTCCTCCCCTCTCCCTATTCCATCCACAGTCCTCCCCTCTCCCTATTCCATCGACAGTCCTCCCCTCTCCCTATTCCATCCACAGTCCTCCCCTCTCCCTATTCCATCGACAGTCCTCCCCTCTCCCTATTCCATCAACAGTCCTCCCCTCTCCCTATTCCATCGACAGTCCTCCCCTCTCCCTATTCCATCGACAGTCCTCCCCTCTCCCTATTCCATCGACAGTCCTCCCCTCTCCCTATTCCATCGACAGTCCTCCCCTCTCCCTAATCCATTGACAGTCCTCCCCCTCTCCCTATTCCATCGACAGTCCTCCCCTCTCCCTATACCATCGACAGTCCTCCCCTCTCCCTATTCCATCGACAGTCCTCCCCTCTCCCTATTCCATCAACAGTCCTCCCCTCTCCCTATTCCACCAGCAGTCTCTCATGAACATGCTCCACATTCCAAGATCTATGAGGATGAAGAAGACAAAGTGGTTGGAAGACAGATTACTGTAAACACAATTTTGAGAATAAGCGTCTAGATTAGCAAAAAACTAAAATATTTTGCTCGTCTTTCCGACTGTTCAGCAAGCGTTTGACTGTTGTTTTGATGCACCACCATTTTCAACCAATAGAGGGCACTGTCACTGTAACATTGGTGAATGGAGGTCTGTTCACCTTTCCTACCTGTCTAGTACACCTCTATTGTGATGAGAAGAAGTCATTGTCACAGTAGTTTTCTATGAATAATCACTTAATTTGCAGTTCCACATGATTGCAAAGAAAATAGCCCCTTCACCATGATTACATGATCAATATTCATTATTTGTTAAACTGCAGAAAAACAAGTAAAAACAAATGTTGAGATTCGTGACAGTGCGAGCCTCAGCATCCTCCCTCCTTCCCCTCATCAATTCCTCTTTGTCTTAATGGTTTTTGCTGCGCCACCCTCGGTTCTTTGTCATGGCTCTGGTAAACAACTCTGTGACAGTTCCATTGAGAGCAGACAATTGGTTCATTACTGAGAACCACAACAGATAACTGTAAATAGCGGAGTGGAGTGTTCCATGGTCAGTCACAATTTCATTTAATTTTCTGAGTCGGGCTGTCATTACTCTTTCTCCCTCTGCCTGTGTCTCATTCTCTCTCTCTCTCTCCCTCTGCCTGTGTCTCATTCTGTCTCTCTCTCTCTCCCTCTGCCTGTGTCTCATTCTGTCACTTTCTCTCTCCCTCTGCCTGTGTCTCATTCTCTCTCTCTCTCTCTCTCCCTCTGCCTGTGTCTCATTCTGTCACTCTCTCTCCCTCTGCCTGTGTCTCATTCTCTCTCTCTCTCTCTCCCTCTGCCTGTGTCTCATTCTGTCACTCTCTCTCTCCCTCTGCCTGTGTCTCATTCTGTCACTCTCTCTCTCCCTCTGCATGTGTCTCATTCTGTCGCTCACTCTCTCCCTGTTTTTTTCATTCAGTCATTCTTTCCCTCTGTCTGTCAGTCTCTGCTTTGATATGTCAGTATGTGTGTGTGTGTGTGTGTGAATATGTGTGTGTTTTTCTGTCCCTTACAGGCCTTCAGGGCAGACTCCACACTGTCCTCTGACAGCCTCATTTGCATACTCATAAATCATTCACCGCTGACACCCAGTACACCCAGTACACACACACATACCACAGCCCCAGCTCTTCTGTGTGCGAACAGAAAGGGTTGCGGGTTGAGTAAGAGGAGCAGCCTTATACAGAGGCATCACCAGTCACCAGTCCCCATTCAGTCAGTCCCCAGTCCCCAGTCCCCATTCAGTCAGTCCCCAGTCCCCATTCAGTCAGTCCCCAGTCCCCATTCAGTCAGTCACCAGTCCCCATTCAGTCAGTCACCAGTCAGTCAGTCACCATTCAGTCAGTCACCATTCGGTCAGTCACCAGTCAGTCAGTCCCCAGTCCCCATTCAGTCAGTCCCCATTCAGTCAGTCACCAGTCAGTCAGTCAGTCACCAGTCAGTCAGTCAATCACCAGTCCCCATTCAGTCAGTCCCCAGTCCCCATTCAGTCAGTCCCCAGTCCCCATTCAGTCAGTCACCAGTCCCCATTAAGTCAGTCACCAGTCCCCATTCAGTCAGTCACCAGTCCCCATTCAGTCAGTCCCCAGTCCCCATTCAGTCAGTCCACAGTCCCCATTCAGTCAGTCACCAGTCCCCATTCAGTCAGTCCCCAGTCCCCATTCAGTCAGTCACCAGTCCCCATTCAGTCAGTCACCAGTCCCCATTCAGTCAGTCCCCAGTCCCCATTCAGTCAGTCACCAGTCCCCATTCAGTCAGTCACCAGTCCCCATTCAGTCAGTCACCAGTCCCCATTCAGTCAGTCCCCAGTCCCCGTTCAGTCAGTCCCCAGTCCCCATTCAGTCAGTCCCCATTCAGTCAGTCCCCAGTCCCCATTCAGTCAGTCCCCATTCAGTCAGTCACCAGTCCCCATTCAGTCAGTCACCACCATAATAACTGGCAGTAAAAAGCATTGCTGTCGCTGGCCAGGCTTATGGTGGCTCTAAGAGGCACTTGAGTGGAATGAGAGAACGGGCTAGGTTTAGTTGTGTGTAGTAAGCTCACTGAACATGAATAGGAGCTGACACACACCTCAATAGACTAGAAACAACAACATGGAGGACTACACATGCACAAGTCATATCAAAGCCTGGCATGTAGAAAGGTCACAGTGGGGTCAAAAGCCAATGGCCGACATCAGGCTTTGAAAAGGAGCAGGTGGCTTTATTGTTGACCTTTCAGACCCTGTGTGCATCCCAAATCGAACCATATTCCCTTTATAGTGCACTACTTTTGACCAGGCCCTATGAGCCCCGGAGAAAAGCAGTGCACTATAAAGGGAATAGGGTGCCATTTGGGACGCAGGCCTAATGTTGTCCTAAGTGTGTCCAGCAGCCCTGGTCCAGCCTGGTGGTTTTTACTGGACCCAGTCTAGCATGGCCAGGCTTAATCTGTTCCTCTGGACCCAGTCTAGCATGGCCAGGCTTAATCTGTTCCTCTGGACCCAGTCTAGCATGGCCAGGCTTAATCTGTTCCTCTGGACCCAGTCTAACATGGCCAGGCTTAATCTGTTCCTCTGGACCCAGTCTAGCATGGCCAGGCTTAATCTGTTCCTCTGGACCCAGTCTAACATGGCCAGGCTTAATCTGTCCCTCTGGACCCAGTCTAGCATGGCCAGGCTTAATCTGTCCCTCTGGACCCAGTCTAACATGGCCAGGCTTAATCTGTTCCTCTGGACCCAGTCTAACATGGCCAGGCTTAATCTGTTCCTCTGGACCCAGTCTAACATGGCCAGGCTTAATCTGTTCCTCTGGACCCAGTCTAGCATGGCCAGGCTTAATCTGTTCCTCTGGACCCAGTCTAGCATGGCCAGGCTTAATCTGTCCCTCTGGACCCAGTCTAGCATGGCCAGGCTTAATCTGTCCCTCTGGACCCAGTCTAACATGGCCAGGCTTAATCTGTTTCTCTCCAAACACTGGCTGACTTCAATGACTTCTTTGACATTTTCACAGCAACTGTGTGGCCAAATGAACAAATGAGTAGAAAAACACACAAACAAAGATCTATTACATCTTGACAGATGTTATGGGTGTGTTGAAGCATCGTGTATTAGCCTGCTTCAGTTATAATTGATAAAGCAATAATGACATTAGGCCTGCTGTAACATTCCTTCGAGGTATGTTATTTACCTAATACCTCCACACTGCCCCCTAACCAAACATAGGAAACAATGGAACTATTGTCTCCACGAGCCGTGCATTATAGGCGACTGCAAGGTCAAGTAGGATTTGACCCCACCGTGGCGTCTGAAAACCATTTTCAGAAAGGGGGACAGTCGGTCCTATACAACCAGGTTGGATGTTCATATAGCATAATAATCTCATCGATATAAAACTAGAACAGATTACAATGTAGCCTAGCGTTAGCCTACAATGTTCCAGTTTATTCTGGAATTGTTCAGCATTGTTCAGACTTCATTCCGAACTTTGAACAAAGCTGCTCGCGGGCCTTCCAGAGGTTACTTCTCGTCTCCGGTGAAAAGAAGAGGGTGGAGGGTTAAATTGGTTTTCTCAGACTTTCACGGCAGTTTGCAGAGTCTCTCCCGGTCGTGTGAGTAAACTGATCCGTACAGGCTCGGTCTAATGCATTGTGGGGGAGGAGAGAGAGAAGATACTCCATCCCTCTTTTTATTGGGCGCTGCCACTGAAAAGAAGAGGGTGGAGTGCTCAGTTGTTTTTCTCTGGCTTCAACGACAGTTTGCAGTCTCTCCCCGTTTTGTGTGTAAACTGATCCGTACAGGCTCGGTGTATTTTCTTGAGAGAGAGAGAGAGAGAGAGAGAGAGAGAGAGAGAGAGAGAGGGGGAGGAGTGGGAGAAGATACTCCATCCCTCTTTTTCTTGGCCGCTTTACCGCGGGCGTTACAGTTCAACGTGCAGTTTCTTGCCAATTCATCAGGGCGGACTTAATCCAACAGTGTGTTCGTCTTTGAATATGAAACACATTTGAATTCATTCTGTATTTACGTTTTTTTGGGCGTGAAGAAAAATCTCTTGTCGTGGGGAAAGTGTCAAACTTCCATACCGTGTCATATTTCCCGGGATTTAGAGCGTCGTTGCTCGCTCGCTCCCTTCGGCATCTCACAATGTTTTCTCTCCCGGGGAAGATCTGAACTTTTTACGGACGGTGACAACGTAGACAATAGGACTTCGTTTGGGTTTTGGTTGCAAAAAGAGAGGAGACGAACCGATTAGGACAGCGAGTTCGTGTTCAACTACAAATTCCTGAGGTAAGCGACCGGTCATGGCCGTGTATTTTAACTTCTCTGCGGCTGAGTTTGGTTAAGAATGATGTGAAGGAATCGACAGATTGTTGGTCTGGCTCTATGACAGAGGGATAACAACGGGATCCTAATGCTTGGTAGAAATGTCTTGTGCCCTTACAACTGGGGAGCGAGTTGAGAAAAGGGCATAGAAGGCTATAGTGTAGTGTTAATTTTGTAATAAATCTAGCGTGTGAGTTCCGGTCCTAATCAATGGAACCAATCTCAGTTCCTCATTAACCAGTCACGCGGCTACAATGTTGCGTGGCAATGATACAGTGAGTGGGCTACTGTTGCATGGTTTGTAGGTGAAAGTAGCTTAGTAACGTTAGATGCGTTTGCTATGTGTATTGCAGTGGGATGTTATCATGAAAACGACTGCATGATTTTCAAACATTGACCTCGGTGTTGGGAGCTCTTCAAAACAGGCCAACAATTTGCATTTCACTCGTTGGGAGTTGTGCTCAACAGATTTGTGAATCGACAAGGCTTTTACTCCGTAGCCTACCTAATGGGGATCCTAATAAAATACCGACCTACAGCATCTCATCCGACAAGCAGACTTCAGGAGAAACTATTCTCCAGGCAACATGTATGTATTCAGCCATGTTGGCTGTAGGCTAATGTGTTACCTGGTCTCTGTGCCTGGTTTGGACTGATCTGGATTTCCCAATGTTCTAGGCATCACTCCCACCATTGCGTCTGTCAACTGAACACATGCATTTAGGTATAATAAAGGCTGCAATGGAAGCCTGCATGCCATTGTCAATGGACATACATTGGCTGCTTGTATAGCCATTCCAACAAGTAGGTGACTTGTAAGAGCACTGTTCCGTCTCATTCCCATATCCCATCTAATGCTGAATGCAGTTCAGCTTTGGGCTTTGAACCCCATGTAGAGAAAGCAGAGTCAGTCACCACATGCTGTAGTGGTTTAGACCCAGAACAGGAAGAGCCCCTGCCCCCTCAAGGTCAAAAGTAGAGGGACAAAAACAGAGGGAGCATTTTCCCCTCTCTCTGGGACTCTTTCTCTCTCTCTCTGTTTGTGTCTGAGACTGACCATGAGTAATGGGCCTGTTTGTTTGTCTTTCATGCAGAACATGGACACAGTATACACTGACGCTATTGATTCATGTTTCCTGCTCAAACCCAAGTGTGTGTGTGCGCTGTCACGTTGTCCGTACCCCTCTGTCCCTAGAACGGAACAGTCCCCCCCCCCCTTCTGTAGTCACTGGACCTGCCTTGTTTAGAGTCAACATTGTATGTCTTCTTTCTCTCCCTCTCTCCTCCATCCCTTCTCCTCTCTCCTCCATCCCCTCTCCTCTCTCCTCCATCCCCTCTCCTCCATCCCCACTCCTCTCTCCTCCATCCCCTCTCCTCTCTCCTCCATCCCCTCCATCCCCCATAAAGAGTCATCTCTGTCATAAAAGACTGTATAAGTTTGTTTCACAACCCTTCATAGGGATTAACGTTAAATGAACATGTCCATTATTGAAGAGCTAGATTTTGGTGTGTGTGTGTGGAAAATCTTGGATGGTCTCCCCAACACAACCATCTGCTTACTGGACACCCACACAGAGCCAGGTGCTGTTTCCTTCCACCACGTCCATGCATCAGAGTCTCACACATACTGAAAGTGGACAACGTGTCGTGTGTTGATTTTCTGTGGGCTCAAATCACTGCAACACCGTTCCCTATTCAAAAACTCCCTGTCAATTGTGAACATGGCCGTCGCTCCTAATGTTCAGGCAGACTAATAGCTCTCCACAAGGGTTAATTTGGGGTCATGTCTCTCATCTGAAGAGGACCGCTTGGTAGACAATTCAGAATAATGATTTGTGGAACAAAGACCTGTGTCTGTCTGCTTAAGAACGTGTAGGGGAGAAGAGAACACAATTAATGAAAACAACCCAGCTTTTGATTTCTATAGAGAACCGACGAGGGCAACAGAACCGACGAGGGCAACAGAACCGACGAGGGCAACAGAACCGACGAGGGCAACAGAACCGACGAGGGCACAACTATGGGGCAAACAGACGGGTTGGATTAGATTGTTGACCACATGTTAACTATGTTTCAGCTCCAGTGTTTATTGAGAACAAATACATTTGGTGAATGAACACTCATATACATTGTTAAAGTTGTTGGTTAGCTGGATTGACATGAAATCAGTCACAACAATACATGGTATCAAGAACAAGATGAAATAAGTCACTTAGGATTCCCCACATGGCAGCTTCTAGTCATTCTGGCTATCTGGTCATCCAGAATCCCAATGACACGCTGACCTCTGCCCCCTGGAAGCGTGACCTCTGCCCCCTGGAAGCGTGACCTCTGCCCCCTGGAAGCGTGACCTCTGCCCCATGGAAGCGTGACCTCTGCCCCATGGAAGCCTGGGCACATGGTTTTCCTGACGTTGTCAGATGACCCGTCTATTGATCGTTTTGTATTTCATTTATTGTTTTTCTCTCCCACTGTTCACGTTTCATTATAGTCACTTGCCACAATTTTATAATATATTCATCATATTACAAGACATTGACTTTCTATCCATAGTAGATTCACATACAAGACCCTGGTACTTACCTACGGAGCAGCAAGAGGACCTGACCCTCCCTACCTTCAGGCTATGTTCAAACCCTACATCCCAACCAGAGTACTCTGTTCTGCCACCTCTGGTCTCTTGGCTCTCCTACCCCTACGGGAGGGCAGCTCCAGCTCAGCTCAGTCCAACCTCTTCTCTGTCCTGGCACCCCAATGGTGGAACCAGCTTCCCCCTGAAGCTAAGACAGCAGAGTCCCTGCCCGTCTTCTGAAAACATCTGAAACCCTACCGCTTCAAATAGTATTTTAAGAAATCCCACCACCACTTTCGTGAATTTGCACTTGACTTTTTCCCTGCTTTCTAACTCTGACTCTACTGAGCTACATTATTGAGGGAAAATGTACTTTCTCTACCTGTGATATGTGGTTGTCTCACCTCGCTATTTTAAGATGAATGAACTAACTAAGTCGCTCTGGATAATGGCAACTGCTAAATGACTCAAATGTTAAGTGGGACACCTGGTGAAGTGGGACAGTTAAGGACTGGTAGTTCTTACAGGGAGGTTCAGGTGAACAGTAGTGGTCTGAAAGGTAAAGGCTTACAGAGGGATTGTTTAGTGCCGCTTGTACGTCCTGTGTGTGTACTGAAGCATTAGCTTTTAGTCCATTAGTGACCGGCAGTGTGTGTCACCTGTACTTGGGCTTCAGAAGCTAGAGTCCAAAGGTTGTTTACTGTGGAAGCACGGGGCTGTGTCTGCATGCATGTGTTTGTACTTGACTCATCAGACCACTGAACATGTTCATTCCAGTCTGTTTGCTCACCAAGTCAACCTGGGAAGGTCCGTAGTCTCCACACCTGACGGTTTCACTTTCCATTTCCTATAAAGTCCTGTACTTACTGTCAGTCCTCCTGGGTGACACCGGATGCATCATGGTTTATTACTGTCAGTCCTCCTGGGTAACACCAGATGCATCATGGTTTATTACTGTCAGTCCTCCTGGGTGACACCAGATGCATCATGGTTTATTACTGTCAGTCCTCCTGGGTGACACCAGATGCATCATGGTTTATTACTGTCAGTCCTCCTGGGTGACACCAGATGCATCATGGTTTATTACTGTCAGTCCTCCTGGGTGACACCAGATGCATCATGGTTTATTACTGTCAGTCCTCCTGGGTGACACCAGATGCATCATGGTTTATTACTGTCAGTCCTCCTGGGTGACACCAGATGCATCATGGTTTATTACTGTCAGTCCTCCTGGGTGACACCAGATGCATCATGGTTTATTACTGTCAGTCCTCCTGGGTGACACCAGATGCATCATGGTTTATTACTGTCAGTCCTCCTGGGTGACACCAGATGCATCATGGTTTATTACTGTCAGTCCTCCTGGGTGACAGCAGATTCTTTATTACTGTCAGTCCTCTTGGGTGACAGCAGATTCTTTATTACTGTCAGTCCTCTTGGGTGACAGCAGATTCTTTATTACTGTCAGTCCTCCTGGGTGACAGCAGATTCTTTATTACTGTCAGTCCTCCTGGGTGACAGCAGATTCTTTATTACTGTCAGTCCTCCTGGGTGACAGCAGATTCTTTATTACTGTCAGTCCTCCTGGGTGACAGCAGATTCTTTATTACTGTCAGTCCTCCTGGGTGACAGCAGATTCTTTATTACTGTCAGTCCTCCTGGGTGACAGCAGATTCTTTATTACTGTCAGTCCTGAGTGACACCAGATGCATCATGGTTCATTACTGTCAGTCCTCCAGATGTCCTCCAGATGCATCATGTTCTGCTGTTGCTAAGTAGAGTTTATTGTTACTAATTTTTCATTCTTCTTATTTTAAACTCTGCATTGTTGGGAAGGGCTCATCAGCAGTCATTTCACAGTAAAGTCTACACCAGTTGTATACGGCACAGGTGCTGAATACGATTGGATTTACAGTATGGTGAATCATTTAGTTCTTCAGTTCTCCACCCGTAGGCTTTGGAATATCCCCACCTGAACATTTCAGTTTCCATTGTCTGTCCTACATTTACTGTCAGTCCTGGACATTCCTAAATTCCAGCACACAGTCTGAGCTCTGCCATGGATGACGGTTAATTGATGGTGACTCATTGACTTGTTTCAGTGTGTGGAGGGTTACTGTAAATGTTACCCTTGTCCTTACATGTTCATATGTTTGGGTTCCTGAGCGGCGCAGCGGTCTAGGGCACTGCACCTCAGTGCTAGAGGCATCCCTACAGACCCTGGTTTGATTCCAGGCTGTATCACAACCTGCCGTGATTGAGAGTCCCGTAGGGTGGTGCACAATTGGCCCAATGTCGTCCGGGTTAGTTAGGCCGTCATTGTAAATAAGAATTGGTTCTTAACTGACTTGCCTAGTTAAATAAAGGTTAAATAAATAACATTCATGAACTAGGTTACTTGGTCTTATTTGTTTTTCTCTTGTTTCACTTTTTTATATGGGGCAGTTAGTTATGTTGCCATGCTACTGTCACTGCACTGCTACTCACTGTTTGCTGTTAGATATTGGTGGACTTGGCCCATGGTCACTACTGTCGTGTTTGGTGTGCCTGTATGTATTCTTTCCCTTGGTGACCAAGCTGTGGTATGTTGTGACGGTCTTAATGTCACGCTATGGCTTGGTGGCAGATTTGAGAAGTGACTCAGTATATTGGTGCCCTGTCTGTCTGTGTAGTAACCTCACATAAATGATGTTACTGGACACACGTGCGCTGGGACCTCCCCTGAGGTGGTGGCATCATGCAGAGGGGTGGTGGTGTGACCTCACTGGCCTGGGGTTTGTTTAGGTGTGTGTGTCAACATTGTGTCTGAGGTGAGATCACACCCCCTCTCACACCTGTAGGGGGACAGCTGCTGCAGCACACTGGGGGTTCTCTCTCCTGCTGGTGTCAACCCCCCCCCCCCCCCCCCCCCCCCCCCCCCCCAACTCACCCACACGCATACATAGTGTGTTGTAGGCCTCTCCAGACAGAGGACTTAAGGGGTCCACGTGTCTCAACATTCTGTGCCATTGTTGGTGGTCAACAAGGTTTTTCGGCTGTTCCTGCAAACAATTTTTTCTTGAAGCAAGCTGAAGTTCGGTAGCCGAAGTCTATGCCCATCGTCTGTGATTGGTCAATAGTGGGGATTCTTCAATGAAGTGTTGTGCATAAAAACGAGCCATCTATCATTGAATAACATTTTTTTCACTTGAGAAATACTTCACCAAACATCTGTTAGATGTACAATTGAGTGACTAAGATCTACTTGGCAAAAACATCAAAATTAATGACAGATTTCTTGTCTTCGATTCATTCGGACTATTTTAGAGGAAGTGCGTACTTGCTAATGTGTTTTCCAAGCAAAGGTATTTTTAAGGGAGTATGCAAGACAGACGTTCACTACGCCAAGTTCTACTAGGAGCAAACTGAACCTAGTATGCAGACACCTTTTTAGAGACGGGATGTCGCAGGCCTCTCCAGACTTCTTAGAGACGGGTGTTCTCTGGTCCCTGTCTGCTCTGTCTTCTATATCCATATGGAGAGTAGAGTTCTCTGGTCCCTGTCTGTTCTGACTTCTATATCCATATGGAGAGTAGTTCTCTGCTCCCTGTCTGTTCTGTCTTCTATATCCATATGGAGAGTAGAGTTCTCTGGTCCCTGTCTGTTCTGTCTTCTATATCCATATGGAGAGTAGTTCTCTGGTCCCTGTCTGTTCTGTCTTCTATATCCATATGGAGAGTAGTTCTCTGGTCCCTGTCTGTTCTGTCTTCTATATCCATATGGAGAGTAGTTCTCTGGTCCCTGTCTGTTCTGTCTTCTATATCCATATGGAGAGTAGAGTTCTCTGGTCCCTGTCTGTTCTGTCTTCTATATCCATATGGAGAGTACAGTTCTCTGGTCCCTGTCTGTTCTGTCTTCTATATCCATATGGAGAGTACAGTTCTCTGGTCCCTGTCTGTTCTGTCTTCTATATCCATATGGAGAGTACAGTTCTCTGCTCCCTGTCTGTTCTGTCTTCTATATCCATATGGAGAGTAGTTCTCTGGTCCCTGTCTGTTCTGTCTTCTATATCCATATGGAGAGTAGAGTTCTCTGGTCCTTGTCTTCTTTATCAATATGCACACAGTTGTGTTGACTAGCTAACGTTCACAGCAAGTTTTGCAAGATTCCCTTCCCTGCTTGTTTGTCTGAATGTTTCGGAGCAGAAAACATGGCGTATTAAATCTCCATGTGGTCCTGAAGAATGAGAGGCAGAGCAGAGGTTGGGCCGTTTTCTATTTAAGACTGGTAATGTTAGTCAAGTGCTTCCCATCTGACATCTTCAAGGCTCTGCTGCATGTGCTGCTCTGGTTCCCCAGCCCTGGTAGAAGGGAGCAGCAGAGAGACGGCTGGTTGGCCCTGGTAGAAGGGAGCAGCAGAGAGACGGCTGGTTGGCCCTGGTAGAAGGAAGTAGCGGAGAGATAGCTGGTTGGCCCTGGTAGAAGGGAGCAGCAGAGAGACAGCTGGTTGGCCCTGGTAGAAGGGAGCAGCAGAGAGACAGCTGGTTGGCCCTGGTAGAAGGGAGCAGCAGAGAGACAGCTGGTTGGCCCTGGTAGAAGGGAGCAGCAGAGAGACAGCTGGTTGGCCCTGGTAGAAGGGAGGAGCAGGGGAGAGACGGCTGGTTGGCCCTGGTAGAAGGGAGGAGCAGGGGAGAGACGGCTGGTTGGCCCTGGTAGAAGGGAGGAGCAGGGGAGAGACGGCTGGTTGGCCCTGGTAGAAGGGAGGAGCAGGGGAGAGACGGCTGGTTGGCCCTGGTAGAAGGGAGGAGCAGGGGAGAGACGGCTGGTTGGCCCTGGTAGAAGGGAGGAGCAGGGGAGAGACGGCTGGTTGGCCCTGGTAGAAGGGAGGAGCAGGGGAGAGACGGCTGGTTGGCCCTGGTAGAAGGGAGGAGCAGGGGAGAGACGGCTGGTTGGCCCTGGTAGAAGGGAGGAGCAGGGGAGAGACGGCTGGTTGGCCCTGGTAGAAGGGAGGAGCAGGGGAGAGACGGCTGGTTGGCCCTGGTAGAAGGGAGGAGCAGGGGAGAGACGGCTGGTTGGCCCTGGTAGAAGGGAGGAGCAGGGGAGAGACGGCTGGTTGGCCCTGGTAGAAGGGAGGAGCAGGGGAGAGACGGCTGGTTGGCCCTGGTAGAAGGGAGGAGCAGGGGAGAGACGGCTGGTTGGCCCTGGTAGAAGGGAGGAGCAGGGGAGAGACGGCTGGTTGGCCCTGGTAGAAGGGAGGAGCAGGGGAGAGACGGCTGGTTGGCCCTGGTAGAAGGGAGGAGCAGGGGACAGACGGCTGGTTGGCCCTGGTAGAAGGGAGGAGCAGGGGACAGACGGCTGGTTGGCCCTGGTAGAAGGGAGGAGCAGGGGAGAGACGGCTGGTTGGCCCTGGTAGAAGGGAGGAGCAGGGGAGAGACGGCTGGTTGGCCCTGGTAGAAGGGAGGAGCAGGGGAGAGACGGCTGGTTGGCCCTGGTAGAAGGGAGGAGCAGGGGAGAGACGGCTGGTTGGCCCTGGTAGAAGGGAGGAGCAGGGGAGAGACGGCTGGTTGGCCCTGGTAGAAGGGAGGAGCAGGGGACAGACGGCTGGTTGGCCCTGGTAGAAGGGAGGAGCAGGGGAGAGACGGCTGGTTGGCCCTGGTAGAAGGGAGGAGCAGGGGAGAGACGGCTGGTTGGCCCTGGTAGAAGGGAGGAGCAGGGGAGAGACGGCTGGTTGGCCCTGGTAGAAGGGAGGAGCAGGGGAGAGACGGCTGGTTGGCCCTGGTAGAAGGGAGGAGCAGGGGAGAGACTGCTTGGTGGTGCTGGGGTTGAACAGGAAGATAAGAGCAGGGTGGAACAACACTGTCTTTCATCCCTCAGAGTGAAGGAAGAGCGGAATAGTTTGTTTATACTCTGAGCTAGATCAAGTCTCCGGGAGGGGAGAAATCAAAAGACAAAATCAAAGCTTTGCTTTGTGTTTAAATATGCAGTGGAGAAATACAGGTACACACACACTGACAGATGGCTGATATATGAGAGCCGCCAAATGTGTGTGTGTGTGTGTTTGTCAGCCGCTCACCACAGTGTCCAGGTTTTAGAGGGAGTGACTGTCAAAAGCAGCTTAGCCTACCTGCTGGGGACCTTTTGTGTGTTGTCTGTGTTGGTGATATTGACCAAGAGCTCACCACTGTTTTAATCCTCCTGCATTCTGTTGGTGCTGGAATTTCATCTTTCTCTCTCCCCCTGAACACCACGTAATGTGCTCGTTAATCCTCAAACATTCCTCACGCGGGGCTTTAGTTTTAATTATGAGCACTAAAGTAGTGGTAACGCTGAGGTTCCTGCTGCTGCGTGCCAATAGCCTTTAGCTGTTAGAGTACAGGGTAACACGAGGTTAGAAAGGGTACAGGGTAACACGCGGTTAGAAAGGGTACAGGGTAACACGCGGTTAGAAAGGGTACAGGGTAACACGCGGTTAGAAAGGGTACAGGGTAACACGCGGTTAGAAAGGGTACAGGGTAACACGCGGTTAGAAAGGGCACAGGGTAACACGCGGTTAGAAAGGGCACAGGGTAACACGCGGTTAGAAAGGGTACAGGGTAACACGCGGTTAGAAAGGGTACAGGGTAACACCATACTGTTTTCAGTGTAAGCGGGGACATTCATTATAAAGTAGGCAGGTTTGTGTGTGTGTGAAAGCTCCAGGAAAACCTGTTTAACAGGACACTAGTGTAGCTCCAGTTGTAATAACAGACTTTAGGCCATTAGGAAACCCTGTTTAACAGTTAGAACAACTGGAGCTATGCTAACCTGTTTAACAGTAGACTGTCATAGAACAACTGGAGCTATGCTAACCTGTTTAACAGTAGACTGTCATAGAACAACTGGAGCTATGCTAACCTGTTTAACAGTTAGAACAACTGGAGCTATGGTTACCTGTTTAACAGTTAGAACAACTGGAGCTATGGTTACCTGTGTTAACAGGGTTCCTAATGGCCTAAAGTCTGTTAGACTAGCGCAGCTCTTGTTTTAACACAGTGTAGACTAGACCAGTAGACTAGTGTAGCTCCTGTTGTTCTAACACAGTGTAGACTAGACCAGTAGACTAGCGTAGCTCCTGTTGTTCTAACACAGTGTAGACTAGCGTAGCTCCTGTTTTAACACAGTGTAGACTAGACCAGTAGACTAGCGTAGCTCCTGTTGTTCTAACACAGTGTAGACTAGCGTAGCTCCTGTTGTTCTAACACAGTGTAGACTAGCGTAGCTCCTGTTGTTCTAACACAGTGTAGACTAGGCCAGTAGACTAGTGTAGCTCCTGTTGTTCTAACACAGTGTAGACTAGGCCAGTAGACTAGCGTAGCTCCTGTTGTTCTAACACAGTATAGACTAGACCAGTAGACTAGCGCAGCTCCTGTTTTAACACAGTGTAGACTAGACCAGTAGACTAGCGTAGCTCCTGTTGTTCTAACACAGTGTAGACTAGCGTAGCTCCTGTTGTTCTAACACAGTGTAGACTAGCGTAGCTCCTGTTGTTCTAACACAGTGTAGACTAGACCAGTAGACTAGCGTAGCTCCTGTTGTTCTAACACAGTGTAGACTAGGCCAGTAGACTAGCGCAGCTCCTGTTGTTCTAACACAGTGTAGACTAGCGTAGCTCCTGTTGTTCTAACACAGTGTAGACTAGGCTAGTAGACTAGCGTAGCTCCTGTTGTTCTAACACAGTGTAGACTAGACCAGTAGACTAGCGTAGCTCCTGTTGTTCTAACACAGTGTAGACTAGACCAGTAGACTAGCGTAGCTCCTGTTGTTCTAACACAGTGTAGACTAGGCCAGTAGACTAGCGCAGCTCCTGTTGTTCTAACACAGTGTAGACTAGCGTAGCTCCTGTTGTTCTAACACAGTGTAGACTAGACCAGTAGACTAGCGTAGCTCCTGTTGTTCTAACACAGTGTAGACTAGGCTAGTAGACTAGCGTAGCTCCTATTTTAACACAGTGTAGACTAGGCCAGTAGGTGTGGTTGCTGGCTTTTATGAAGTGAACTTAACTTACTGAGTGACTTCTTTACACACTGTCTGTGTCTCTGCCATTATCTATTCTGTCTGTGACATCCCCTAACAGACTGTACACCTGCTGTGATCATCTGTTCAACTCTTGTCTGTCTCTGCTGCTTGCTTAAAGGCTTTGAGGCTCTAGAAGAGACTCACACCCAATCCTGGAGAGCTGCAAGAGGTGCAGGCTTTGTTCCAGCCCAGCAGTAACAACTCATTTAGATGAATCATCAACATCTTGATGATTAGTTGGACACGATGTGGTGATCCTGGACTGAGAGGGGTGGTGGATGCTGAATACTGCTGTTTAAAGCTGTTACCGGCTGAGACCTGTCTCCCCCTCTGTCTCCCCCTCTGTCTCCCCCTCTGTCTCCCCCTCTGTCTCCCCCTCTGTCTCCCCCTCTGTCTCCCCCTCTGTCTCCCCCTCTGTCTCCCCCTCTGTCTCCCCCTCTGTCTCCCCCTCTGTCTCCCCCTCTGTCTCCCCCTCTGTCTCCCCCTCTGTCTCCCCCTCTGTCTCCCCCTCTGGTATTTAACTGGCAGTATATCACTGTGTCACACAACAGCACAGCAGCATAGGCTGTGTCTCAAATGCCACCCTATTCCCTTGTTAGGACACTACTTTTGACCTGGGCCTCATGGGTAGTAGTGCTCTATACAGGGAATAGGGTGCCATTTGGGATGCAAACATAGTGTAGTGAGGAGCTAGCTGTAGCCCAGAAGGTGTTTCTATTTCACACATCAGCGGTGTTTTCTCACACAGTCGTGTGTGTGTGTGTGTGTGTTGCGTTGCCCAGGACGACAGATGCTGGGGTCAGTGGTCAGCAGGCGTGAAAGGTCATGTCGCTACTAGATAAAAATAACAAGGTCATGTCATAGCTAGGTAAGAACAATGTAGAGATTGTAGCCGCCCATAGGTAGGTAACACAGTGATATGTAGCAAATGGACTAGTCCATGGGTAGGTGCCAGGGGGTGTAGATAATGGAGTAGTCTATGGGTAGGTTCCAGGGGGTGTAGATAATGGAGTAGTCTATGGGTAGGTTCCAGGGGGTGTAGATAATGGAGTAGTCCATGGGTAGGTTCCAGGGGGTGTAGATAATGGAGTAGTCTATGGGTAGGTTCCAGGGGGTGTAGATAATGGAGTAGTCTATGGGTAGGTTCCAGGGGGTGTAGATAATGGAGTAGTCTATGGGTAGGTTCCAGGTGGTGTAGATAATGGAGTAGTCTATGGGTAGGTTCCAGGTGATGTAGATAATGGAGTAGTCTATGGGTAGGTTCCAGGTGATGTAGATAATGGAGTAGTCTATGGGTAGGTTCCAGGGGGTGTAGATAATGGAGTAGTCTATGGGTAGGTTCCAGGTGGTGTAGATAATGGAGTAGTCTATGGGTAGGTTCCAGGGGGTGTAGATAATGGAGTAGCCTATGGGTAGGTTCCAGGGGGTGTAGATAATGGAGTAGTCTATGGGTAGGTTCCAGGGGGTGTAGATAATGGAGTAGCCTATGGGTAGGTTCCAGGGGGTGTAGATAATGGAGTAGTCTATGGGTAGGTTCCAGGGGGTGTAGATAATGGAGTAGTCTATGGGTAGGTTCCAGGTGGTGTAGATAATGGAGTAGTCTATGGGTAGGTTCCAGGGGGTGTAGATATTGGAGTAACCTATGGGTAGGTTCCAGGGGGTGTAGATAATGGAGTAGTCTATGGGTATGGGAGAGATGCACACACTGTTGGTAGCATTCCATCTGCTTGTGTTCCTGGAGCAGGGAATATCAGCCACCACCATTAAGTCACACACCTCTGCCCATCCCCTAGCACGCACACTGTACTCAGTTCAGTCCATATATTGACTAATCTAATGTGTTTGTACTTATACATCCATCTACATTAGGGTCTTATCCATGCTAATGGAGTATTTCTAAACGTTACTGGCTGTTCTCAGACCAGTCTACATTAAAACCTCATCCAACATGTGGGAGGGAGGCTGTGTGAGGCCCTGATATAGGACACGCTGGTATGGCCTGCTTCCTAAATGGTACCCTATTCCCTACATGGTGCACTAATGTTGACCAGAGCCCTATGGGCCCCTGTCAAAAGTAGTGCATTAAATAGGGAATAGGTTACAATTTAGGATGCTACCTATATCAGAGTGTTCTATATCAGGGCCTCATACATTCTCCGTAATAATTAGTCATGTCTGTATCCAGACCTCACGTGGAAAGAAACCCTACAGGACTACTGTTTACTGAAATCACTGGCCTGATTGAAGGGCACAGCATTCAATTCCTCCCTGTGTGTGTGTGAACTTTTTGTGCATGTTTGTAGGCTACACACAGTGTGCATATCTGACCATCTCGTCTCAGTCCATGTGCTTAATTTCCTGTTCCTGTGTTTGGCCTAGTGCCGGTTTCACTCTGCATGACATTGGCAGCCTCCTCTCCTCTCCAACCTCAAAGCTCTTTCCCAGAACTCCCTAACAACGGCCCAGCCAGCCAGTGTTCAGAGGGCCTTCTGAATCAGAACGCTGAGTTTAAACAAAACCAAATGTCATGCCACTTCTCTTAACTATGTCTGTCTCGCTGCAGAGTCTTCAGAAAGAACTCACCCCTTGACTTGTTCTATATGTTGTTACAGCCTGAATTTAAAATGGATTACATCGACATTTTGTCACTGGCCTACACACACAATACCCCATCATTTCAAAGTGGAATTATATTCTTACACATATTTACAAATTAATTACAAATGAAAATCTGAAATGTCTTGAGTCAATAAGTATTCAACTACTTGTCATGGAAAGCCTAAATAAGTTCAGGAGTAAAAATGTGCTCAACAGGTCACATAAGTTGCATGGACTCACTATGTGTGCAAAACTAGTGTTTAACATGATTTTTGAATGACTGCATCAGTCAAACAGTGAATTTCAATCACAGATTCAACCACAAAGACCAGGGAGTTTTACCAATGCCTCCCAAAGAAGGGCACCTATTGGTAGATGGGTTAAAAAAAAAAACAGACATTGAAATTGCTTTGAGCATGGTGAAGTTATTAATTACACCTTGGGGGGTGTATCCAATACACCCAGTCACTACAAAGATACAAGCTTCCTTCCTAACTTAGTTGCCAGAGAGGAAGGAAACCACTCAGGGATTCACCGTGAGGCTGATGGTGACTTTAAAACAGAGTTAATGGCTGTCATAGGAGATAACTGAGGATGGATCAACAACATTGCAGTTATTTGACAATACTAACCTAATTAACAGCGTGAAAAGAAGGAAGCCTGTACAGAATAAAACAATTCCAAAACATACTTCCTGTTTACAATAAGGCATTAAAGTAATACTCCCAAAAATGTTTTGTCCTGAAATGCAAATCGTTATATTTGGGACAAACACAACACATCACTGAGTACCACTCGTCATATTTTCAAGCATGGTGGTGGCTGTATCATGTTATGGGTATGCTTGTCATTGGCAAGAACTAGGGAGTTTAAGGATGAAAATAAATGGAATAGAGCTAAACAAGGTAACATCCTAGAAAACCTGGTTGTTTGATTTCCATCAGACACTAGGATACAAATTTGCCTTTCAGCAGGACAATAACCTAAAACCCAAAGCCAAATATGCACAGAAGTTGCTTACCAAGACAACAACATTGAATGTTCGTGGCCTAGTTACAGTTTTCACTTAAATTGTCTTGATAATAAATGGCAGGACTTGAAAATGACTCTAGCAAGGATCAACAACCAGCTTGATAGAGCTTGAAGCATTATAAAAATAATAATGTGCAAATATTATACAATCCAGGTGAGCAAATCTCTTCTAAACTTACCCAGAAAGACTTGCATCTGTATTTGCTGCCAAAGGGGATTATAACTTGTATTGTCTCGGGGCTGAATACTGATGTAATCAAGATATATTAGTCTTTTTATTTGCCATCTTTTTGCCATCTTTTTTCCCCCCACCAATGTTCAAATTTTTCTTACACTTTGATATAATAGAGTATTTTGTGTAGATCTTTGAGAGATAAATTATAATTAAATACATTTTAATCCCACCTTGTAACACAACAAAATGTGGAAAAAGTCAAGGGGTGTGAATATTTTCTGAAGGAACTGTATGACTGCCTCTTACCACCCTCTTCATACTCCTACTAACACACTGCCTCTTACCACGCTCTTCAAACTCCTACTAACAGACTGCCTCTTACCACGCTCTTCATACTCCTACTAACACACTGCCTCTTACCACGTTCTTCAAACTCCTACTAACACACTGCCTCTTACCACGCCCTTCATACTCCTACTAACAGACTGCCTCTTACCACGCTCTTCAAACTCCTACTAACAGACTGCCTCTTACCACGCTCTTCAAACTCCTACTAACAGACTGCCTCTTACCACGCTCTTCAAACTCCTACTAACAGACTGCCTCTTACCACGCTCTTCAAACTCCTACTAACAGACTGCCTCTTACCACGCTCTTCAAACTCCTACTAACACACTGCCTCTTACCACGCTCTTCAAACTCCTAACACACTGCCTCTTACCACGTTCTTCAAACTCCTCCTAACAGACTGCCTCTTACCACGCTCTTCAAACTTCTCCTAACAGACTGCCTCTTACCACGCTCTTCAAACTCCTCCTAACAGACTGCCTCTTACCACTCTCTTCAAACTCCTACTAACAGACTGCCTCTTACCACGCTCTTCAAACTCCTACTAACACACTGCCTCTTACCACGTTCTTCAAACTCCTACTAACACACTGCCTCTTACCACGCCCTTCATACTCCTACTAACAGACTGCCTCTTACCACGCTCTTCAAACTCCTACTAACAGACTGCCTCTTACCACGCTCTTCAAACTCCTCCTAACAGACTGCCTCTTACCACTCTCTTCAAACTCCTACTAACAGACTGCCTCTTACCACGCTCTTCATACTCCTACTAACACACTGCCTCTTACCACGTTCTTCAAACTCCTACTAACACACTGCCTCTTACCACGCCCTTCATACTCCTACTAACAGACTGCCTCTTACCACGCTCTTCAAACTCCTACTAACAGACTGCCTCTTACCACGCTCTTCAAACTCCTACTAACACACTGCCTCTTACCACGCTCTTCAAACTCCTAACACACTGCCTCTTACCACGTTCTTCAAACTCCTCCTAACAGACTGCCTCTTACCACGCTCTTCAAACTTCTCCTAACAGACTGCCTCTTACCACGCTCTTCAAACTCCTCCTAACAGACTGCCTCTTACCACTCTCTTCAAACTCCTACTAACAGACTGCCTCTTACCACGCTCTTCAAACTCCTACTAACAGACTGCCTCTTACCACGCTCTTCAAACTCCTACTAACAGACTGCCTCTTACCACGCTCTTCAAACTCCTACTAACAGACTGCCTCTTACCACGCTCTTCAAACTCCTACTAACACACTGCCTCTTACCACGCTCTTCAAACTCCTCCTAACAGACTGCCTCTTACCACGTTCTTCAAACTTCTACTAACACACTGCCTCTTACCACGCTCTTCAAACTCCTACTAACACACTGCCTCTTACCACGCTCTTCAAACTCCTCCTAACAGACTGCCTCTTACCACGTTCTTCAAACTTCTACTAACACACTGCCTCTTACCACGCTCTTCAAACTCCTTCTAACAAGACTGCCTCTTACCACGCTCTTCAAACTCCTACTAACAGACTGCTGTGTGTGTGTCTTAATGTAAATCTAATCACAAGGAGATGGCGCCGCACCCCACACACGTTTTAATCTATGAATGTATGCTTCAGGATTGGCAGTGTCGTTTGCATGGGTGGACGGTTGTTTACATGCCGGCTTGGCTTACGCATTAGATGATCACAACATTATTGAAATTTAATTACAGAGCCTGACTGGTAGGAAAAATGGCTGTGGTTGAAGCTGGAGAGACTAAATAACTTTGTTCTAGAAACTCTCTTGGTTGGTCTGTCTGTCTGCGTTTCTCTCCTTCTATTCTCTGTGTTTCTGTCTCTCTCTGCGTCCTCTTGGACTTGACACACCCTACACCACAGATATCATGTTTACAGCAAACACCCAGCCAAACTGGATCACAGCCCTCCTCCCCCTTCCCTCTCTCAAACTTCCTGTTCTTCCCCTCTGTTCTCTTTCCAGCTACGTGCTGGAGGAGGTTCTAGCTCACTACGCTGGGAAATGGGGCTTTATTAATTAGTTATGTATTAAAGCTGATAACAAACACTTGGTTTGTAATACTTTATCACATCTGCTTATTATTTAATAAGGCATTAATGTTATTATGTAAAAATCGCTCCACCATTTCCTGGTTGCTAAAATTCTAATACAATTTGCCTAACTTCAGTTTGACAAAACAAGTATAAGTACAGCGAGACATTGTATCTAAACCACTGTGAAATATATTTTCCAGAACCAAAAACATTGTATTTTCAGCAGTTTGAAGCTGGTGGACAAAACCGAAAGTAAAAGACACAAAAACGATACTTAAGAATGCTTAGCATAGAAATAGCGCACATAGAATAATCTACCGCTTCTTAGACTTGCTTTCAAAGAGTGACAGATCTATGAAGCACTTTTCTATGTGATTTTGGTTGGGTTTCCTAAAAAGGTACATATTGCAGCTTTAAGATGAAGTAACGATCTGCCCATTAGTCATGAATCATTATTCCTACAAAACCTCCATTATACATGCCAGTGAGGGAGCTATATAAACAACAGCTAAAGCAGTACCTACTCAGAGTAGTGTGAACAGTCACTCTGCTCTGCTGTCTGTTTCTAGACTGTTCCAGCAATCAGTTTGGTATTTCCTGCTCCCTGTGCCTGCTGCCTGTCTCCTCTCCTCTCAACACTGTTCTGTGATCAGATTGGTATTTCCGGCTCCCAGAGCCTGCTGACTTTCTCCTCTCATTACAGTGAACTGAGATCAGTGGAGCTGGAGGTGTGTTGTCTGGAATGTTACTCCATCCCTGTCTCTCTTTCTCTCTCTTTCTTCACATCTCGCTCTCTCTTTTTGTTCCCCCTCTTTTCTCCTTTATTTCCTGCCATGATTGGAGCTATTTGTTTTCTCCATGACGATGGCAATGTGTGTGTCGGGGATGGATGTGTGTCGGGGATGGATGTGTGTCGGGGATGGATGTGTGTCGGGGATGGATGTGTGTCGGGGATGGATGTGTGTCGGGGATGGATGTGTGTCGGGGATGGATGTGTGTCGGGGATGGATGTGTGTCGGGGATGGATGTGTGTCGGGGATGGATGTGTGTCGGGGATGGATGTGTGTCGGGGATGGATGTGTGTCGGGGATGGATGTGTGTCGGGGATGGATGTGTGTCGGGGATGGATGTAGTGGATGCCTCGGGACCCTCATTGTAAATTCCAGCCACTATTATGTATTATGAGGGCAGTTAGTCATATGGAATTGGTTTATTTCCACGGTAATGGAAACTGTGCTTTCAGCCAAACTCACACTTCAATCTCTATTCAATTAAATCTCTCGCTCTCTACCCTTTCTCCCAACCCTCTCTCTTTCTCCCAACCCTCTCTCTTTCTCCCAACCCTCTCTCTTTCTCCCAACCCTCTCTCTTTCTCCCAACCCTCTCTCTTTCTCCCAACCCTCTCTCTTTCTCCCAACCCTCTCTCTTTCTCCCTACCCTCTCTCTTTCTCCCTACCCTCTCTCTTTCTCCCTACCCTCTCTTTCTCTCCCTACCCTCTCTTTCTCTCCCTACCCTCTCTCTTTCTCTCCCTACCCTCTCTCTTTCTCTCCCACACCTCTCTCTTTCTCTCACACACCTCTCTCTTTCTCTCACACACCTCTCTCTTTCTCTCACACACCTCTCTCTTTCTCTCACACACCTCTCTCTTTCTCTCACACACCTCTCTGTTCTTAAAGACAACAAACATGCTGCCTCTCTCCAGAAATGAATGAATAAAACAAGTGGTATGTCATTCAGGTAGAGGGATAGTTTTAGCTCTCTGATTGAACGCTTGGTGAACTGATTTTCAATGACCAGAAGCTCAGCACGTCCTCTGGGTCTATGACAGTGTGTGGGTTGTGGTGAAGGTGGTTTAGGCTAACACTGATGCCCTAGGGATGTATGTACCTTGGACAAACAGAGGCAGGATATTACTAGGCTGGAACAAATAATCCCCCCCCCCACCACTAACACACACACTCTTACAGTACATTCCGTCCCTGCCTTGTGTCAGTGTTTGGTCATTTCACCACAGCCTGCTGAAATGACCCCGGTTTCATTTTGTCTTATCAGACTGAACAGCGACCAGCAGCATTCCACTGTGATAAGACCAGCAGCCGTCACTCCTCATCCACTGCCCTGTCTCTGTCTGGATGAGAGGGTGGGAAGGAGGGAAGATAGGGGCTGAGGTGTGTTCAGCACAGAGGGGTGAGGGAGGGGGACGGAGGTGGACTGATGGGGGACGGAGGTGGACTGATGGTGGACTGATGGGGGGCGGAGGTGGACTGATGGGGGACTGAGATGAGGTGGACTGAGTTGTGAGGGCCGGAGGGAAATTAGTTTATGAAGGTTGTTGCCCTGTCTCTGGAAAGCCTTGCTTATTTTAGGGAAATATTTCACTTTGACATAGCCTATCCACTTCCCCTCTCACACACGTGCGCCTGCCATCCAGCCATCCAGCCAGCCAGCCAGCCAGCCAGCCAGCCAGCCATCCATCCATAACAACCCTATTTGTCAGGTGATCAATAAAGTAATACTGGTCATGATGAGTGGTGGTTGGAGCCAATCTCAACGGTCCCTCCTGTCTGTCCCTCCTCTCTGTCCCTCCCGTCTGTCTGTCCCTCCCGTCTGTCTGTCCCTCCCGTCTGTCTGTCCCTCCCGTCTGTCTGTCCCTCCCGTCTGTCTGTCCCTCCTGTCTGTCTGTCCCTCCCGTCTGTCTGTCCCTCCCGTTTGTCCCTTCTAACAAGGACCTGCTGCCTGCCACTGTCTTTCAGGTGTGTGTGTGTGTGTGTGTGTGTGTGTGTGTTCGGGATGACAACACAATGTTTGTTTCCATCACTAGATCTGTTTTCCTAAAGAAGTTAAATCTGCTTGGTGTTTTGTTTCCTAGCCACGATACTAAGGAGTACACACACACACACCTACACCGACACCTACACACACAGACAGCGCTGCTCACTGTCACTTCCCAAGGACACAGCAGCAGCAGACTCACACTCCACTACAGCTGTGATTCATCTCTCTGTCGACAGTTATCCATTCTCATTTACATCTCAACAGTCATATGTTTGTTAACAGATCTCCTCTGGCAGTCTCATCTCAACAGTCATATGTTTGTTAACAGATCTCCTCTGGCAGTCTCATCTCAACAGTCATATGTTTGTTAACAGATCTCCTCTGGCAGTCTCATCTCAACAGTCATATGTTTGTTAACAGATCTCCTCTGGCAGTCTCATCTCAACAGTCATATGTTTGTTAACAGATCTCCTCTGGCAGTCTCATCTCAACAGTCATATGTTTGTTAACAGATCTCCTCTGGCAGTCTCATCTCAACAGTCATATGTTTGTTAACAGATCTCCTCTGGCAGTCTTCTCGTCCAAGACCCAACCCACTGTAAATCACAGAGGACGAGGAGGAAGGTTTGCTCCTGCTTCCCCTCCTACCTCTCCCATTATGTCTACCAGTTATACTCCATCTGGCTGAATAGAAATGCTGTACAACGTGTGTCCTACTACATAGCTCATTATACAAGCCAGGGATGGAGGGGTTAAGTTGTTCTGACTGTGGGAGGTTCCTCTGGATTTATCTGGGAAAGAGGAAGAATAGGGTGGTAAGTGAGGGCCCCAGGCCTGTATCGGAGGGAGGAGAGGAAAGACGAGAGAGTGGACCTATCTGAGTGGAGGAGGAAAGGAATGTGAGGGTGCATTATCTGTAGTCATCGGAGAGGAGCGACTGAGTGGAGTGACTGACTGTTCCTGCTGGCTGATGGAGGAGTGATTTGCAGAGGTAGCTGTGCTCTGTCGGTTCCATTAAACACGCTGTCCCCGCTCTCCTCCCTCCACCCATCCATCCTCACAAAAACAGGGCACAGTTTATGACATCACCTGGAATCTTCAGACTGTTGGGCCGATTCTTCTCTTTTGCCAGGCTGCTGTTCTGGGTTTCTTTCACTGTACCGGCTGGCTCAGTGTGCACACGGACGCACACTGTCCTCCTCATCTGACATTTACCCATAATCCTCCTCTCCTTTCCTGATCCTCTCCTCTGTGGCCAACAGGTTGCAGAGTAAGATGAAATGACATTCCATGTTAGATTTGATCATCACTATACTGTGGAAGATACACTGGCTGGTCCCTGACTGAATATACACTCAGGTTATTAGGTACATCCATCCAGTCCACAATGTAAAGTTCAATCGAGCAGTAACTGAATGCCTGTATGCCTGCTTCATAAGTCTGTAGGAACTATCATTTCTGTGAATGGGGTGATACCTAATAAACTGTCCGGGGAGTCTATATTGTGGTGTTCCAAGATTGTTTTGGTTGGTAATTAGCAGAAGCAGGATAGTGAGTGACAGTCTTAGAGGCTGAAGATTAAAGTAGTGGATACTTCCCTGTTCCTGTCGCTCTCTCTTTCTCTCTGTTGTCTCTCTCTGTGTGCTAGTGGCAGATAAGGCCTGCTGCTTAATTGGAATCTATTCTGTTTGTCATAAAACTGGGAGACGAGTGAAGGATTGCTTGTCATAGACCAACGTGTGAATCTGCGTCTCTCCCTGTTTGTTAGATGGATGGACTAAGCTACTAATCGATGTGAGTGAATTATGCTACTTAAGGGTATCAGTTATGCTGTGGCATCGTGGTGTTTTTATCAACGGGCCATGTCACTGAAAGGTGTGTGTGGTGTCACTGAGAGACAGCACGTTGACTGATGGAAGGAGGGTTAATTAACTGTCATTAAGACTCTGTCAGTGAGGTGACTCATGTTCCTGCTGGTCTGTTTTCTACTTGGCTGTCCTTCACCTAATGATGAAGTGTATTAAACACAGGCCACACATCTAGCGAACATCTGTCTGGATATGCTGTTGAAACTGCTGGAATACTGTGGCCATAGTCTTCCTCTCTCAGTACCGTCAGTCCTGTAACGTGGCATTGAACACCAGGGTCCACATGCCAAGCTGTGGACTAATATCTCTGAGAGAACCTGACACCAGTCACTCCACACACTTCTCACTATAATCACAGTGGCTGTTCTCAACCATCCACTCTCTCTAGTCTCTATTCCCTATATAGGCACTGCTTTTGACTAGGACCCATAGGGTACACCACTACTCTGTTGTTCTAGCCCCTAGACCCCACCCCATTACCCAATCCCAATGCAGTCCACAGCGAGGCCTGAGATTGGCTGCCTTTCTCCAGTAATTGCGATCCTGGCCCTTTCATTTACCTCAGGAGCTCTTCAGCTGAGTGACTGGGAGTGGTGCTGTGGCATTTCACCACTAAACGTGTCATTTCCCCTCCCGTTTTGTCCTGTTAGATATGTGCCTCTAGAGGAGAAGAGAGCTCTAATGAATAGCTTCAGGGGGGCATGTTCGTTTTGAACCGTACTTAGCTAGAGTGGTGCTGGTCTTGTATTGGTCTCCTAGTGTGAGAGGAGTCATTCCACTTCAAAAAGGACAAGACCATCGACACCCATCTCAGATTGTTCTGAAATCGTTTCTGTAGTTAGAAACAGATCGGATTAGCACCCTGAAACATTTTGTTGAAATGTAATTTGATCTCTAATTGATTTAACTTAAATTAGTGATTTTAAAAAACTAAAAAACAACCAAAAAACAGGATTCATATTATCTTCAATACCTATAGTACCTAACATCGGATTTGGACCATGATTAAGACCTGTGGAATCCAATAAAATGATCAATAGCTGCCCAAAGACCCCCCCCCCCCCCCCCCCCACTCCAATCCCACCCCCAACAACCAGTATATAGTATCAGTTCACTGTCTGACAATGTTACCCTACATTACAGAGGGTGTTAAGCTTGCCAGCAGCACATCCTACCTTATCTAGATCTGCTGACATCAGACAGACTGACAATCATCCAACCCGTCTCTGTCATCCCCTCTGAGCAGGAATAACACACACACACACACACACACACACACACACTGTGTTTCTGTCATGACCCCATGCTGAGGGCTGTCATTCTCTGGGTTGTATTTGAAGAGTCTTTCTTCTGACTGAGTCTTGTTGGCTCTGTCCTCTTCGTCAAGTGATGATTGTCCCTGATTGCTGCACAGCGGTGTGTGTGACTGACTGACTGACTGACTGACATCTCATCTTCCCAGAACCCACTCAAACCCCCCTAAGTGAGGGGTGTGTCAATTAGAAATATGGTGGTTAACCACTCTGTGGTCCAGGGCTTTTCTGTCTATGTAAACTAATTTCTGTATGGCTGGTCACGGTCTGTGTATAAAATGTTTTTCCCCTGAGTACACAGTATGACTGTGTGACTTTAAAATAGACAATGTCCTTTTCAGTTGTGGTCATCCACTCATGTCCACGTCACGTGATTGTTCTTTCAAATAATGTTTGTCAAATGAAGGTAATGTACTGTAGTTAAGAGAATTGTCTGTGCGTTGATGGGTTCTGACTTCGAAACTAGAGGTCGACCGATTAATGATTTTTCAACGGCAATACCGATTATTGGAGGACCAAAAAAGCCGATACCGATTTAATCGGCCGATTTTAAAAACGAGAAGAAAAAATGTATTTGTAATAATGACAATTACAACAATACTGAATGGACACTTAACTTTTAAAATAATACATAAATAAAATAAATGTAGCCTCAAGTAAATAATGAAACATGTTCAACTTGGTTTAAATAATGCAAAAACAAAGTGTTGGAGAAGAAAGTAAAAGTGCAATATGTGCTATGTAAGAAAGCTAACATTTCAGTTCCTTGCTCAGAACATGAGAACATATGAAAGCTGGTGGTTCCTTTTAACATGAGTCTTCAATATTCCCAGGTAAGAAGTTTTAGGTTGTAGTTATAGGAATTATAGGACTATTTCCCTCTATACCATTGACTATTGGATGTTCTTTAGTATTGCCAGTGTAACAGTATAGCTTCCGTCCCTCTCTTCGCTCCTCCCTGGGCTTGAAACAGCAACACAACGACAACAGCCACCATCGAAGCAGCATTACCCAAGCAGAGCAAGGGGAACAACTACTAGAAGGCTCAGAGCGAGTGACGTTTGAAACACTATTAGCGCGCGCTAACTAGCCAGCCATTTCACTTCGGTTACACCAGCCTAATCTCGGGAGTTGATAGGCTTGAAGTCATAAACAGCGCAATGCTTGACGCACAACGAAGAGCTGCTGGCAAAACGCACAAAAGTGCTGTTTGAATGAATGTTTACGCGCCTGCTTCTACCTACCACCGCTCAGTCAGATCCTTAGATACTTGTATGCTTGTATGCTCAGTCAGATTATACGCAGGACACGCTAGATAATATCTAGTAATATCATCAAACCATGTGTAGTTAACTATTATGTGGTTATGATTGATTGTTTTTTTTATAAGATAAGTTTAATGCTAGCTAGCAACTTACCTTGGCTTACTGCATTCGTGTAACAGGCAGTCAGTCTCCTTGTGGAGTGCAACGAGAGAGAGGCAGGTCGTTATTGCATTGTACTAGTTAACTGTTAACTGGTTGCAGGACTGGATCCCCCGAGCCGACAAGATGAAAATCTGTCGTTCCTCCCCTGAACAAGGCAGTTAACCCACCGTTCCTAGGCCGTCATTGAAAATAAGAATGTGTTCTTAACTGACTTGCCTAGTTAAATAAAGGTATAAACATCCTTTTAAATCGGCACCCAAAAATTCCGATTGTTATGAAAACTTGAAATCGGCCCCAATTAATCGGCCATTCCGATTAATCGGTCGACCTCTATTCTAAACTTGAAAATATGAAATATCCTTATTCATGTCACTGAGGGAGAGAGGGGAATGTAGAACGTTTACATTGTCAGAATGTTATTGTTAGACATCAGGGATCCTGTGGGAAAGAGTGAGGAATTCGGGGCCGAAGTCAGGTCAGATGATGTGAGGAAGAACAGATATCACTAAAGTTCTGTCTAGCAACAGAGGTGGATTGGCTGTTCAGATGTGTGAGGAGGAGACTGGGCAGAGGAGGAAGGCTTTAAATACCAGTGTGAAGATGTCTTCGTCTGTTCAGCTGTCTGACCCTTTGGGTGAATAAACATGGTTTGAGCTTTACTGATCGTCCGTGAGTTTGTACTCTTTATTTAGAACTGAATTCTGTGTGTCCGTGCAGCTACAGTGGTGAGGTTTCTAATGTGCATTTGACCTGGATTAACCCTTCCCCACCTGACACCCAGACACAGGGTATGGTGCCAGGGACTTAGTATATGGCCAGGACCACAGCCAGCCCATGCCAGTACACACGCACGCATGGTATTTGTACCCCTGGATAGGGGATGGCTGGACACCGGGCAGGATGCCAATAGCATTACAGGTCTATGGGCAGGGCCAATGCCAGCCATGCCCTCTGGCTGGCTGGAGCCGGGCTACTGTCATTACATAGAGGATCATGGGTTCATTCCATGTCAGTGCAATTCATTTAGGAGATAATTTGGAAAGTGGGATTTAAATGAACTGAAATGGAATTGAAACATGTAGACTCCAGAGTAGTGTTAATCAGTCTCAGGTCCGTGGACCGACGCTGGTCTGTGGGATCTTTCTGTACCTGGTTAACTGAGTACCTGGTTAACTGACTAATTTGATCAGGGTCAATTCAAAGGTAACAGAGTGATGTTAACTCAGATATTTCACTTTAAAATGTATGTTAACTTCTTTCGGATCATTGGGACGCTAGTGTCTCACCTCGACAACCTCCGGTGAAATTGCAGAGCGCGAAATTCAAAAAACAAAAGTAGTAATATTCAACATTCATAAAAATATAGGTGTTATACACCATTCTTTAGCTTAGAATCTTGGTAATCGAACCGCTTTGTCCGATTTACAATATGCTTTACGGCGAAAGCATAGCATTTGATTGTCTGAGGACAGCGCCTCACCCACTTCCTGCATTAACATGAATTCATAACCTGCACAGGTGTCACAAAACTCAAAAATAGCGTTAAAATAAATCACTTAAGTTTGAACATCTTCATCTTTTTGCAATCCAAAGGGTCCCAGTTATATAACAAATGGTCATTTTGTTTGATAAAGTCCTTCTTTATAATCCCAAAAAGCCAGTTTAGTTGGTGCGCTTCATTCAATAATCCACCGGTTTCCCCTCATTCAAAATACATACAAAATGAATCCCAAACGTTACCAATATACTTCGTCCAAACAAGTCAAACAACTTTCCTAATCAATCCTCAGGTACCCTAATATGTAAATAAACATTCAAATTTAAGACTGAATAAACTGTGATCAATACCGGAGAAAAAGAACGAGGAGCACTCACTCACGCGCGCCAAAAGACTAGTCCTTCTGAGGAATACTTAGAAAGAATACGAATACTTCTTAATTAAAAAAAAAAACAAGCATGAAACAATTTCTAAAGACTGGTGACATCTAGTGGAAGCCATAGGAAAAAATTATAATGGAATTGCCCTCAGTTCTACAGTGCTATACAGTTTCCCATTCCACAACAGAGACAGTTCACCCAGCTGAATGTTATGGTTCTACAGGGTTCTACCGTTTCCCATTCCACAACAGAGACACTTCATCCAGCTATATGACTAACTCTTCTACTCTCAGTAACAATGACATGATGCATCCTGGTACTCTCTCCTTAATGATGTGTGAGGAAGGATTAGGTTCCACACACTGTTACACACTGCCACCCGGCTTCCTGCTTGTGTGTCCAAGCATGTGACCATTATTTCCCATGTTCTGTGTGTGTGTGTGTGTGTGTGTGTGTGTGTAAATATGCGGTCAGGCTCAGCTGAGGGCTCTTATAAGGACCGGCCGGTAGTTCTGAGGTCAGTGAGCATGGGAGTGGAAACGAGGGGTTGGTGTTCATCTAAACAAACCAGTGTCTGAACGAGGGAAGGATAGAGGAGAAAAAGACCAGGGACAGTAGTTGGCTGTTAATCACCAGCCAAGTGTGTCCAAGGAGTGTGTTTCTCTGTCAGGTCCCAACAGAGGCACTGTGTCCTAGTCCTGTCTGTCTGTGAGCTTTGTCCTGTAGCAGGCTATAACTCAGTAATTCGTTTTTAGCCAGCCAGCCTGTGGACCCGAGCAGGAATGTGAAGCTTTTAATAAGTTCAACAATGAGAGGGGGAGAGGGCAAAATAATTGAATCTGCCATCTGAAATAGATTATGGAAATAAGGTGTGTGTCTGGCCCCCTCACACACAGCCACAGCTGAAGTCTCTAATGCTTGGCTATTGTGTCTAGGTCTGTGACAGGAGCTGACGGCTAACAGTGTGAGCACAGTGGGTCTCTCCTCCGGACCAGGGGAGTGGGTCTCTCCTCCGGACCAGGGGAGTGGGTCTCTCCTCCGGACCAGGGGAGTGGGTCTCTCCTCCGGACCAGGGGAGTGGGTCTCTCCTCCGGACCAGGGGAGTGGGTCTCTCCTCCGGACCAGGGGAGTGGGTCTCTCCTCCGGATGTGTTCCTGGTTCGAGCCCAGGTAGGGGCGAGGAGAGGGACGGAAGCTAAACTGTTATACTGGTAATATTATAGTGCCTATAAGAACAATAGTCAAAGGTATATGAAATACAAATGGTATAGAGAGAAATAGTCCTATAAATACTATATTAACTACAACCTAAAACCTCTTACCTTGGAATATTGAAGTCTCATGTTAAAAGGAACCACCAACTTTCATATGTTCTCATGTTCTGAGCAAGGAACTTAAACGTTAGCTTTCTTACATGGCACATATTGCACTTTTACTTCTCTAACACTTTTGTTTTTGCATTATTTAAACCAAATTGAACATGTTTCATTATTTATTTGAGGCTGAATTGATTTTTATTGATGTATTATATTAAGAGTTAAAATAAGTGTTCATTCTATATTGTTGTAATTATTTACAAATAAATAACTAAATTGTCCGATTTAATCGGTATCGGCCTTTTTGGTCCTCCAATAATCGGTATCGGTATCAGCGTTGAAAAATCATAATCGGTCGACCTCTAACTAGGACCTTCTGTTGTCAGTACTAAGACTGGCTATGACTAGGACCTTCTGTTGTCAGTACTATGACCAGGACCTTCTGTTGTCAGTACTATGACCAGGACCTTCTGTTGTCAGTACTAAGACTGGCTATGACCAGGACCTTCTGTTGTCAGTACTATGACCAGGACCTTCTGTTGTCAGTACTATGACCAGGACCTTCTGTTGTCAGTACTATGACCAGGACCTTCTGTTGTCAGTACTATGACCAGGACCTTCTGTTGTCAGTACTATGACCAGGACCTTCTGTTGTCAGTACTATGACCAGGACCTTCTGTTGTCAGTACTATGACCAGGACCTTCTGTTGTCAGTACTATGACCAGGACCTTCTGTTGTCAGTACTATGACCAGGACCTTCTGTTGTCAGTACTATGACTAGGACCTTCTGTTGTCAGTACTATGACTAGGACCTTCTGTTGTCAGTACTATGACTAGGACCTTCTGTTGTCAGTACTATGACTAGGACCTTCTGTTGTCAGTACTATGACTAGGACCTTCTGTTGTCAGTACTAAGACTGGCTATGACTAGAACCAGGAGTTTCACCTGACCATGTGACCTGACCAGGACAAACTCTCAGCCCTGGTTGTACCTGAGTAGCTCACATACCCGTGATCTGTTGTCAAGGTTGTCAGACTGCCAATCCGCTGTGTCCAGTGTATGACACAACCCTTCCCCCATATCCCTGTATGAGCCAATAGCCTTACCCCCACATAATCACATGATGCCAGCGGTGGCCAAGCACCTCTCTTATCTGGGTTTCTCCATAATAATGTGTGTCTACTATCAACAGGCCTCCTCTCAGGAATGTGTGTTTAGTCAAACGTGTGTGTGTGTGTGTGTGTCAATGCAACTCCGCAATGCCCTGAAAAGTTAGATTAGCCATTGTGTTCCATTTGTGTGTGGAATCTGAATCAGAACTTTGCCATGCAACAAGTGTTTACAAGGAATAAATATGTGTGTAGACATGTGTCATTGCGTCGCGGAGGGCTGCGCCGTTATGTCGCCGAGGGATGTGCCGTTGCGTCGCGGAGGGCTGTGCGGTTGCGTTGCGTCGCGGAGGGCTGTGCGGTTGCGTCGCGGAGGGCTGTGCGGTTGCGTCGCGTCGCGGAGGGCTGTGCCGTTGCCTTCACTATGGTCTCTCATTAGCTCCAGCATCACTACACAGTAGAATGGAAAAGCCCAGTGTTCAGTCCTGTACCTCCAGACTCTATTCATCTCCAGTCACTGTCTGATGTTTCCAATGGGAAGGTTAGTGTGTATTGATATCTGAGAGGCAGGCCCAGGCTCTCTGTGTTACAGCTTCCTGTATTACTGAGTTAGCATAGCTTAATGAACAGAAGAGAGGAACGGGGAGAGAGGAGTGGAAAGGGATGAGATGCAGAGCGGGAGAGACCTGGAGGAGTGGAAAGGGATGAGGAACAGATACTGTAATGTAGACTACTGGACTACTGCCGAGCCCAGAGGTACTGTAATGTAGACTACTGGACTACTGCCGAGCCCAGAGATACTGTAATGTAGACTACTGCCGAGCCCAGCGATACTGTAATGTAGACTACTGCCGAGCCCAGCGATACTGTAATGTAGACTACTGGACTACTGCCGAGCCCAGAGATACTGTAATGTAGACTACTGAACTACTGCTGAGCCCAGAGATACTGTAATGTAGACTACTGAACTACTGCTGAGCCCAGAGATACTGTAATGTAGACTACTGGACTACTGCCTAGCCCAGAGATACTGTAATGTAGACTACTGGACTACTGCCGAGCCCAGCGATACTGTAATGTAGACTACTGGACTACTGCCGAGCCCAGCGATACTGTAATGTAGACTACTGGACTACTGCTGAGCCCAGCGATACTGTAATGTAGACTACTGGACTACTGCCGAGCCCAGCGATACTGTAATGTAGACTACTGGACTACTGCCGAGCCCAGAGATACTGTAATGTAGACTACTGGACTACTGCCGAGCCCAGCGATACTGTAATGTAGACTACTGGACTACTGCCGAGCCCAGAGATACTGTAATGTAGACTACTGGACTACTGCCGAGCCCAGAGATACTGTAATGTAGACTACTGGACTACTGCCGAGCCCAGAGATACTGTAATGTAGACTACTGGACTACTGCTGAGCCCAGCAATACTGTAATGTAGGCTACTGAACTACTGCCGAGCCCAGCGATACTGTAATGTAGACTACTACTGGACTACTGCTGAGCCCAGAGATACTGTAATGTAGACTACTGAACTACTGCTGAGCCCAGAGATACTGTAATGTAGACTACTGAACTACAGCTGAGCCCAGAGATACTGTAATGTAGACTACTGAACTACTGCTGAGCCCAGAGATACTGTAATGTAGACTACTGGACTACTGCCGAGCCCAGCGATACTGTAATGTAGACTACTGGACTACTGCCGAGCCCAGAGATACTGTAATGTAGACTACTGGACTACTGCCGAGCCCAGAGATACTGTAATGTAGACTACTGGACTACTGCTGAGCCCAGCAATACTGTAATGTCGGCTACTGAACTACTGCCGAGCCCAGCGATACTGTAATGTAGACTACTGAACTACAGCTGAGCCCAGAGATACTGTAATGTAGACTACTGGACTACAGCTGAGCCCAGAGATACTGTAATGTAGACTACTGGACTACTGCTGAGCCCAGCAATACTGTAATGTAGACTACTGAACTACTGCTGAGCCCAGAGATACTGTAATGTAGACTACTGGACTACTGCCTAGCCCAGAGATACTGTAATGTAGACAATTGAACTACTGCTGAGCCCAGTGGGAAACGCCCACCTTGAATCAGCAAACACAGGGAACTCCAGGGAGATATTATGTCTCTTTCTCTGTGTGTAATGACTCACGAGGGATTTGTCTACTTTCCAGTAGCACTACCCAACATGATGCAGGGCTGGAACTAGCAACAATGTGCTCTGTCAGTCAGAGCAACTCCACGATGGACACAGGGCTGACAAAGGTGCCTTGTATGGTTCAATGTGGGCCGATCAGATCACATTGTTGCTCGGCTTAAAGACGTCGGCTTACATGTTATTTAAAGTATGACCAAAGTCCCCTACTTACCAGGAAGTGGAGGGAAAGGAGAAAGCCCCGGTGCTCTTGGGAAGTCTGCTACGCATCCATTCCTGTTCCCTGGTATGACTGGGTGTTGGATAAAGTACCCCATTTTCATACTTGAGAAAAAGTACAGACACCTTAAAAGAAAATGACTCAAGTCACCCAGTAAAATACTACTTGAGTAAATATATTTGTTTTTAAATGTTCTGAAGTATCAAAAGTAAAAGTAGAAATCATTTGAAATGTCTTATATTAAGCAAACCAGACACGATTTTCTGTTTAATTTATTTACAGACAGCCAGGGTCACAGTTCAACACTCAGACATAATTTATGAACGGAGCATGTGTGTTTAGTGAGTCCACCAGATCAGAGGTCGTAGGGATGACCAGGGATGTTCTCTTGATAAGTGGGTGAATCCTGTCCTGTTAAGCATTCCAGATGTAACCAGTACTTTTAGGTGTCAGGGAAAATGTATGGGGTAAAAAGTACATTATTTTCTTTAAGAATGTAGTGAAGTAAAAGTTGTCAAAAATATAAATAGTAAATTACAGATACCCAAAAAAAACGACAAAGTAATACTTAAGTACTTTACACCACTGGTATGACAGGGGCTCTAATACAGAACAGATTCAGATCTCTTCACCCTGGTTCTCAATTCAATAGACTTTATTGACATGGTCAAGTTAAATGTATTACATTGTCAAAGTATAACAAAATGGTGGGACCAACAGAAATAATAGCAGTAGTGGAAATGGGAATATAATTTAACAGCAACTACAACAACAATATTAATGAGAACAACTATAATACATTAAAGCAATAGTATATCCAGTGAGTAGTACTGTCTCACACTCTCTCTTCATAGGTGATTATTACTACTGTCTCACGCTCTCTCTTCATAGGTGATTATTCCTACTGTCTCACGCTCTCTCTTCATAGGTGATTATTACTACTGTCTCACGCTCTCTCTTCATAGGTGATTATTACTACTGTCTCACGCTCTCTCTTCATAGGTGATTATTACTACTGTCTCACGCTCTCTTCATAGGTGATTATTCCTACTGTCTCACGCTCTCTCTTCATAGGTTATTATTACTACTGTCTCACGCTCTCTCTTCATAGGTGATTATTCCTACTGTCTCACGCTCTCTTCATAGGTGATTATTCCTACTGTCTCACGCTCTCTCTTCATAGGTGATTATTCCTACTGTCTCACGCTCTCTTCATAGGTGATTATTCCTACTGTCTCACGCTCTCTCTTCATAGGTTATTATTACTACTGTCTCACGCTCTCTCTTCATAGGTGATTATTCCTACTGTCTCACGCTCTCTCTTCATAGGTGATTATTACTACTGTCTCACGCTCTCTTCATAGGTGATTATTCCTACTGTCTCACGCTCTCTCTTCATAGGTTATTATTACTACTGTCTCACGCTCTCTCTTCATAGGTGATTATTCCTACTGTCTCACGCTCTCTTCATAGGTGATTATTCCTACTGTCTCACGCTCTCTCTTCATAGGTGATTATTACTACTGTCTCACGCTCTCTTCATAGGTGATTATTACTACTGTCTCACGCTCTCTCTTCATAGGTGATTATTCCTACTGTCTCACGCTCTCTCTTCATAGGTGATTATTACTACTGTCTCACGCTCTCTCTTCATAGGTGATTATTCCTACTGTCTCACGCTCTCTCTTCATAGGTGATTATTACTACTGTCTCACGCTCTCTCTTCATAGGTGATTATTCCTACTGTCTCACGCTCTCTCTTCATAGGTGATTATTACTACTGTCTCACGCTCTCTCTTCATAGGTGATTATTCCTACTGTCTCACGCTCTCTCTTCATAGGTGATTATTACTACTGTCTCACGCTCTCTCTTCATAGGTGATTATTCCTACTGTCTCACGCTCTCTCTTCATAGGTGATTATTACTACTGTCTCACGCTCTCTCTTCATAGGTGATTATTACTACTGTCTCACACTCTCTCTTCATAGGTGATTATTACTACTGTCTCACGCTCTCTCTTCATAGGTGATTATTACTACTGTCTCACGCTCTCTCTTCATAGGTGATTATTACTACTGTCTCACACTCTCTCTTCATAGGTGATTATTACTACTGTCTCACACTCTCTCTTCATAGGTGATTATTACTACTGTCTCACGCTCTCTCTTCATAGGTGATTATTACTACTGTCTCACGCTCTCTCTTCATAGGTGATTATTACTACTGTCTCACGCTCTCTCTTCATAGGTGATTATTACTACTGTCTCACGCTCTCTCTTCATAGGTGATTATTACTACTGTCTCACACTCTCTCTTCATAGGTGATTATTACTACTGTCTCACACTCTCTCTTCATAGGTGATTATTACTACTGTCTCACGCTCTCTCTTCATAGGTGATTATTACTACTGTCTCACGCTCTCTCTTCATAGGTGATTATTCCTACTGTCTCACGCTCTCTCTTCATAGGTGATTATTACTACTGTCTCACGCTCTCTCTTCATAGGTGATTATTACTACTGTCTCACACTCTCTCTTCATAGGTGATTATTACTACTGTCTCACGCTCTCTCTTCATAGGTGATTATTACTACTGTCTCACACTCTCTCTTCATAGGTGATTATTACTACTGTCTCACACTCTCTCTTCATAGGTGATTATTACTACTGTCTCACGCTCTCTCTTCATAGGTGATTATTACTACTGTCTCACGCTCTCTCTTCATAGGTTATTATTACTACTGTCTCACGCTCTCTCTTCATAGGTGATTATTACTACTGTCTCACACTCTCTCTTCATAGGTGATTATTACTACTGTCTCACGCTCTCTCTTCATAGGTGATTATTACTACTGTCTCACACTCTCTCTTCATAGGTGATTATTACTACTGTCTCACGCTCTCTCTTCATAGGTGATTATTACTACTGTCTCACGCTCTCTCTTCATAGGTGATTATTACTACTGTCTCACGCTCTCTCTTCATAGGTGATTATTACTACTGTCTCACGCTCTCTCTTCATAGGTGATTATTCCTACTGTCTCACGCTCTCTCTTCATAGGTGATTATTACTACTGTCTCACGCTCTCTCTTCATAGGTGATTATTACTCCTGTCTCACGCTCTCTCTTCATAGGTGATTATTACTACTGTCTCACGCTCTCTCTTCATAGGTGATTATTACTACTGTCTCACGCTCTCTCTTCATAGGTGATTATTCCTACTGTCTCACGCTCTCTCTTCATAGGTGATTATTCCTACTGTCTCACGCTCTCTCTTCATAGGTGATTATTACTACTGTCTCACACTCTCTCTTCATAGGTGATTATTACTACTGTCTCACGCTCTCTCTTCATAGGTGATTATTCCTACTGTCTCACGCTCTCTCTTCATAGGTGATTATTACTACTGTCTCACGCTCTCTTTTCATAGGTGATTATTACTACTGTCTCACGCTCTCTCTTCATAGGTGATTATTCCTACTGTCTCACGCTCTCTCTTCATAGGTGATTATTACTACTGTCTCACGCTCTCTCTTCATAGGTGATTATTACTACTGTCTCACGCTCTCTCTTCATAGGTGATTATTACTACTGTCTCACGCTCTCTCTTCATAGGTGATTATTACTACTGTCTCACGCTCTCTCTTCATAGGTGATTATTACTACTGTCTCACGCTCTCTCTTCATAGGTGATTATTACTACTGTCTCACGCTCTCTCTTCATAGGTGATTATTACTACTGTCTCACGCTCTCTCTTCATAGGTGATTATTACTACTGTCTCACGCTCTCTCTTCATAGGTGATTATTACTACTGTCTCACGCTCTCTCTTCATAGGTGATTATTACTACTGTCTCACGCTCTCTCTTCATAGGTGATTATTACTACTGTCTCACGCTCTCTCTTCATAGGTGATTATTCCTACTGTATGGTACAAGTCTTACCCTTCACTAGAAGAGTCTAGTCAGATGGTTATCATTGTCAGGAATCTGCTGAATGTCTCAGTGTCACTCATGTCTGGTGTTTCATCAGGACCTGTAGAACTTAGCAGGCTAGAAATAGACCCTTCAACTGTTCCTAGGTCTGCTCTTAAATAGACCCCTCAACTGTTCCTAGGTCTGCTCTTAAATGGACCCCTCAACTGTTCCTAGGTCTGCTCTTAAATAGACCCCTCAACTGTTCCTAGGTCTGCTCTTAAATGGACCCCTCAACTGTTCCTAGGGCTGCTTGCTCTTAAATAGACCCCTCAACTGTTCCTAGGTCTGCTCTTAAATGGACCCCTCAACTGTTCCTAGGTCTGCTCTTAAATGGACCCCTCAACTGTTCCTAGGTCTGCTCTTAAATGGACCCCTCAACTGTTCCTAGGGCTGCTTGCTCTTAAATAGACCCCTCAACTGTTCCTAGGGCTGCTTGCTCTTAAATAGACCCCTCAACTGTTCCTAGGGCTGCTTGCTCTTAAATAGACCCCTCAACTGTTCCTAGGGCTGCTGTTAGTGTCTGGCCCGAGTTGAGTTTCTGGGGTTGCCACATTTGCCTCATTACTTGCAGGAATTCTACATGAGTTTCCCAGAATGCTCCATTGGCTTTCTTTCAGTCTCTCACTATACTACCTCCACACTCTTAACCCCTCGATGCCCACATTATATTCCATCCAATGTCGACCTTCTGTCTAGATAATCTCTCTCTTCTCTCTGTTAGAGGCATCTCCGTGTCTCTCTGTCCAACAGGCTGTGTTTAAACCCATAAGAGGTTTCTTATGGCATTGGAAATCAATGGCTCCCACCAGCGCGGTGCCATTGAGAACTCTCTTTTGGCTTAATTTAATTCTGTTTTATCTGCTTCCACATCTCAGTCTGTCTTCAGACAGACTGGGGATAGGCTGACGGTGGAGGGGGGGGAAAGAGGCTGACGGTGGAGGGGGGGAAAGAGGCTGACGGTGGAGGGGGGAAAGAGGCTGACGGTGGAGGGGGGGAAAGAGGCTGACGGTGCAGGGGGGGAAAGAGGCTGACGGTGGAGGGGGGGAAAGAGGCTGACGGTGGAGGGGGGGAAAGAGGCTGACGGTGGAGGGGGGGGAAAGAGGCTGACGGTGGAGGGGGGGGAAAGAGGCTGACGGGGCTGACGGTGGAGGGGGGGAAGAGGCTGACGGTGGAGGGGGGGGGAAGAGGCTGACGGTGGAGGGGGGGAAGAGGCTGACGGTGGAGGGGGGGAAGATGCTGACGGTGGAGGGGGGGGAAGAGGCTGACGGTGGAGGGGGGGGAAGAGGCTGACGGTGGAGGGGGGGGAAGAGGCTGACGGTGGAGGGAAGAGGCTGACGGAGGGGGGGGGAAGAGGCTAACGGAGGGGGGGGGGGAAGAGGCTGACGGTGGAGGGGGGGGGAAGAGGCTGACGGTGGAGGGGGGGGAAGAGGCTGACGGTGGAGGGGGGGGGAAGAGGCTGACGGTGGAGGGGGGGAAGAGGCTGACGGAGGGGGGGGGGAAAGAGGCTGACGGAGGGGGGGGGAAAGAGGCTGACGGAGGGGGGGGAAAGAGGCTGACGGAGGGGGGGGGGAAGAGGCTGACGGTGGAGGGGGGGAAGAGGCTGACGGAGGGGGGGGGAAAGAGGCTGACGGAGGGGGGGGGAAAGAGGCTGACGGAGGGGGGGGGGAAGAGGCTGACGGTGGAGGGGGGGAAGAGGCTGACGGTGGAGGGGGGGAAGAGGCTGACGGTGGAGGGGGGGAAGAGGCTGACGGTGGAGGGGGGGGGAAGAGGCTGACGGTGGAGGGGGGGAAGAGGCTGACGGTGGAGGGGGGGAAGAGGCTGACGGTGGAGGGGGGGGGAAGAGGCTGACGGTGGAGGGGGGGGGAAGAGGCTGACGGTGGAGGAAGAGGCTGACGGAGGGGGGGGGGAAAGAGGCTGACGGAGGGGGGGGGGAAGAGGCTGACGGTGGAGGGGGGGAAAGAGGCTGACGGTGGAGGGGGGGAAAGAGGCTGACGGTGGAGGGGGGGAAGAGGCTGACGGAGGGGGGGGGAAAGAGGCTGACGGAGGGGGGGGGAAAGAGGCTGACGGAGGGGGGGGAAAGAGGCTGACGGAGGGGGGGGAAAGAGGCTGACGGAGGGGGGGGAAAGAGGCTGACGGAGGGGGGGGGAAAGAGGCTGACGGTGGAGGGGGGGAAGAGGCTGACGGTGGAGGGGGGGAAGAGGCTGACGGTGGAGGGGGGGAAGAGGCTGACGGTGGAGAGGGGGAAGAGGCTGACGGTGGAGAGGGGGGGAAGAGGCTGACGGTGGAGGGGGGGGGAAGAGGCTGACGGTGGAGGGGGGGAAGAGGCTGACGGTGGAGGGGGGGGGAAGAGGCTGACGGTGGAGGGGGGGGGAAGAGGCTGACGGTGGAGGGGGGAAGAGGCTGACGGAGGGGGGGGGGAAAGAGGCTGACGGAGGGGGGGGGGAAGAGGCTGACGGTGGAGGGGGGGAAGGGGCTGACGGTGGAGGGGGGGAAGGGGCTGACGGTGGAGGGGGGGAAGGGGCTGACGGTGGAGGGGGGGAAAGAGGCTGACGGTGGAGGGGGGGAAGAGGCTGACGGAGGGGGAAGAGGCTGACGGAGGGGGGGGGAAAGAGGCTGACGGTGGAGGGGGGGAAAGAGGCTGACGGTGGAGGGGGGGGGAAGAGGCTGACGGTGGAGGGGGGGGGGAAGAGGCTGACGGTGGAGGGGGGGGAAAGAGGCTGACGGTGGAGGGGGGGGGAAAGAGGCTGACGGTGGAGGGGGGGGGGAAAGAGGCTGACGGTGGAGGGGGGGGGGGGAAAGAGGCTGACGGTGGGGGGGGAAAGAGGCTGACGGTGGAGGGGGGGGGGGAAGAGGCTGACGATGGAGGGGGGGGGGGAAAGAGGCTGACGGTGGAGGGGGGGGGGGAAAGAGGCTGACGGTGGAGGGGGGGGAAAGAGGCTGACGGTGGAGGAGGGGAAAGAGGCTGACGGTGGAGGGGGGGGGGAAAGGTGCTGACGGTGGAGGGGGGGGGGAAGGTGCTGACGGTGGAGGGGGGGGGGGGGGAAGGTGCTGACGGTGGAGGGGGGGAAAGAGGCTGACGGTGGAGGGGGGGAAAGAGGCTGACGGTGGAGGGGGGGAAAGAGGCTGACGGTGGAGGAGGGGGAAAGAGGCTGACGGTGGAGGGGGGGGGGAAGGGGCTGACTGTGATGGAGGGGGAAGGGGATGACGGTGGAGGAGGGGGAAGGGGCTGACGGTGGAGGGGGGGAAAGAGGCTGACGGTGGAGGGGGGGAAAGAGGCTGACGGTGGAGGAGGGGGAAAGAGGCTGACGGTGGAGGGGGGGGGGGAAGGGGCTGACGGTGATGGAGGGGGAAGGGGATGACGGTGGAGGAGGGGGAAGGGGATGACGGTGGAGGAGGGGGAAGGGGCTGACGGTGGAGGGGGGGAAAGAGGCTGACGGTGGAGGGGGGGGAAAGAGGCTGACGGTGGAGGGGGGGGGGAAAGGGGCTGATGGTGATGGAGGGGGAAGGGGATGACGGTGGAGGGGGGGAAGGGGATGACGGTGGGGGGGGGGGGAGGGGATGACGGTGGAGGGGGGGGGTAATGGGCTGACGGTTGAGGGGGGGAAGGGGCTGACGGTGATGACGGGGGAAGGGGCTGACGGTGATGACGGTGGAGGGGGAGAAGGGGCTGACGGTGATGACGGTGGAGGGGGAAGGGGCTGACGGTGGTGACGGTGGAGGGGGAAGGGGCTGACGGTGGTGACGGTGGAGGGGGAATTTGCTGACGGTGGTGACGGAGGAGGGGGAGCCAGAGGAGCAGACAGACTAAAGGGAGAGATTTTCTCTCATCACTGTCCTCCTGCTCAGCCAGTGGGTTAATCAATAGCCAAAATTAGCAACATCTCTCTGACTCACTGTCTGTCTGTAGAGCCAACAGGGAGTTTACTAGTCTGAGGAGAGGAAGAGGGGGAGAGAGGAAGAGGGGGAGAGAGACGGAGACAGAGATTGGTAGTGGAATGTTCCTGTCTGTGTTTGCCAGTGTGCTGTGTTCTCTTAGTCTGTTTTGTGTCTGAGACCTTTCTAATTGGCTGCTGAGGACTGGCCCGGTGATGGATGGAGGACTGGCCCGGTGATGGATGGAGGACTGGCCCGGTGATGGATGGAGGACTGGCCCGGTGATGGATGGATGGCCTCGGCTAGTGCTCAATGAGTCCGTGTGTGTGTGCACGGCGGTTCATTAAATCATCCTAACGTGGTGAACACCTGCATCTATCAGTGTTCTGATTTCTGCCTAATGGGGTGGATGTGCCATGGTGGGAGACACACAGTCCGGAAGGACGCGCACACACACACACACACACACACACGCTAGGAGGCAACCGAGGGGAAAAACAAACTATTGGTCTAGGAACAGCAGGCATTGACATGCGCTTACACACACACACACACACACACACACACACACACACAAACTTACACACGTCTACAAGTGATGAAGAGAAGCTGTTTTGTTTTTATAGGAACACCACTCACAGAAATGAACACACACACACGGAAGTACATAGGAAGAGAGCACACACAACCACCCCACCCACCCACACATGACAAACAGACCAGCTGTGTGAGTTCATTGTGTCCAACCCTGCTTCAGAAATCTTCAAAAGAAACTATAAAAATCCCTGAATTTTAATGGGATGTTTATTCTTTGTATAATGCATGAATCCATTTGGAATTCTACTGTAATTAAGTCTCCCGAACTTCTGTGGGGAGTGTGTGTGTGGTTGCAGTGGTGTTGCAGCATTGTGTTTGATCTTCCCACACACTCCACACCTCACCTCACTGCCGTGGGGAAATCTCATGTCTAGGCGGCTTCCACACACATTATACAGACGTGTGTGTCCTTATTCTCCTGAGGAAAAGCCCTTAACAGTGAATGACCTGCTCAGTATGGAGTTAGAGCTGCGGAGGAGGAGGAGGGTCGCAAGTCAGACGAGGCCCTCTTCACTGTATTTAATTGGTTGGCCAGGGGCCCTGGGGGTTTAACTGTGTGTGTCAGATGAATGAGTGTCAGCGGAGCTCTGACACTCCTCTGAAACTCCTCTGCTCCAGTCCTGTATCCTGTTAGACTACACCTGTGACTGACTGGGTCACCTTTTTCCCCTGGCCCTCTGTCTCCTTCAGTCCCTCCAGCTCTCTCAATCGCCCATCTCTCTGCATCCCAAGCCTGTCTATTATGGAGCTTGGTATAGCAGTGTAGGCCTCCTGATTGGTCATGCCTAAGATTGACTCCCACTGCCTGTTTCCCAATTGGGCCCTGGTTCAAAAAGAGTGCACTGAATAGGGTTCTATTTGGGACAGGCTGTCTCCCTGCAGCTGGCTCGAGCCGCGCTCGAGCCGTCTCCCTGCAGCTGGCTCGAGCCGTCTCCCTGCAGCTGGCTCGAGCCGTCTCCCTGCAGCTGGCTCGAGCCGTCTCCCTGCAGCTGGCTCGAGCCGTCTCCCTGCAGCTGGCTCGAGCCGTCTCCCTGCAGCTGGCTCGAGCCGTCTCCCTGCAGCTGGCTCGAGCCGTCTCCCTGCAGCTGGCTCGAGCCGTCTCCCTGCAGCTGGCTCGAGCCGTCTCCCTGCAGCTGGCTCGAGCCGTCTCCCTGCAGCTGGCTCGAGCCGTCTCCGCGCAGCTGGCCCCAGCCGTCTCCGCGCAGCTGGCCCCAGCCGTCGCCGCGCAGCTGGCCCCAGCCGTCTCCGCGCAGCTGGCCCCAGCCGTCTCCGCGCAGCTGTGTCGTGGACTGACAGAATTCCTCCATGTAGACAAACATCATCGGTCTAGTCGGCATCCTCCACTTCCTCTCTCATTCCTTTGTTCCTCTCTGGGTTATATTCCAGTATAAAGTGTAATAAACCTTGTAGTTGTGTGGGCGTGTTTGTTCCAATGGCTCTGAATACGGTAAGCCTTTTAAACTAGGCAAGTCTGTTAAGAACAAACCCCGGTTTGTTAGTGTCTCTTGGGGTGGGGCTAGAGGGAGGGGACATGTTAATGTGTCTCTTGGGGTGGGGCTAGAGGGAGGGGACATGTTAATGTGTCTCTTGGAGTGGGACTAGAGGGAGGGGACATGTTAATGTGTCTCTTGGGGTGGGGCTAGAGGGAGGGGACATGTTAATGTGTCTCTTGGGGTGGGGCTAGAGGGAGGGGACATGTTAATGTGGGCTAGAGGGAGGGGACATGTTAATGTGTCTCTTGGGGTGGGGCTAGAGGGAGGGGACATGTTAATGTGGGCTAGAGGGAGGGGACATGTTAATATGTCTCTTGGTGGGGCTAGAGGGAGGGGACATGTTAATGTGGGATAGAGGGAGGGGACATGTTAATATGGTTATTGGGGTGGGGCTAGAGGGAGGGGACATGTTAATGTAGGCTAGAGGGAGGGGACATGTTAATATGTCTCTTGGGGTGGGGCTAGAGGGAGGGGACATGTTAATGTGGGGCTAGAGGGAGGGGACATGTTAATGTCTCTTGGGGTGGGACTAGAGGGAGGGGACATGCCCGGAGAAGGGTGGAGCTTGTTCTACAAGGCCTACAGTAGTGTCCCTGGTCTGTTTCCTTCGTGTATCTTTGAATTGTTAATTTGTTGTCGTGTTCAAGTCTCTGCTGACTATTGTACCTGCTGAAAGTTTCTATTCTTCTCCTTTAACTGTCAGACATTTTCCAGGTTAATGTTTTGCCAGGTTAATGTTTTGCCAGGTTAATGTTTTGCCAGGACATCTACTGGGGCTGATTTTTTTTTTAGAAGGCTTTCCTTACATAAACATACACTGATCATTAATAATGATACTATCCGTATCTTGTTCTCCGTTGATACACTGGTTATCATCTTACTGAACAAACAGGTCATTTTTTAAGTGATGATGGAGGGGGAAGCGTGTGTGAGGTTGAGTCTCCTGTCAGAACAGCCCTTTATACATTTCATCTCCCTCACTACGCTACGCTACGCTACACTACGCTACACTACGCTACTCTACACTACACCCTGGAGGAGAATCAGCCCCATGCTCCTCAGCTAGTGGGTGTAATGTTAACTGTGTTTACCTCGCTCATTCCTGAGCACAAACACTCTCAGAACCATGGATTCAAAGGCTCTGGGGGAATTCCAAGGATACAGCTGTTTCCACACAGCCGACATCTAACATACAGTGGGGCAAAAAAGTATTTAGTCAGCCACCAATTGTGCAAGTTCTCCCACTTAAAATGATGAGCGAGGCCTGTAAGTTTCATCATAGGTACAATTCAACTATGACAGACAAAATGAGGAAAAAAAATCCAGAAAATCACATTGTAGGATTTTTAATTATGGTGAAAAATAAGTATTTGGTCAATAACAAAAGTTTATCTCAATACTTTGTTATATACCCTTTGTTGGCAATGACAGAGGTCAAACGTCTTTACAAGGTTTTCACACACTGTTGCTGGTATTTTGGCCCATGGAGGCATGCAGATCTCCTCTAGAGCAGTAATGTTTTGGGGCTGTTGCTGGGCAACACGGACTTTCAACTCCCTCCAAAGATTTTCTATGGGGTTGAGATCTGGAGACTGGCTAGGCCACTCCAGGACCTTGAAATGCTTCTTACGAAGTCACTCGTTGCCCAGGCAGTGTGTTTGGGATCATTGTCATGCTGAAAGACCCAGCCATGTTTCATCTTCAATGCCCTTGCTGATGGAAGGAGGTTTTCACTCAAAATCTCACGATACATGGCCCCATTCATTCTTTCCTTTACACGGATCAGTCGTCCTGGTCCCTTTGCAGAAAAACAGCCCCAAAGCATGATGTTTCCATCTCCATGCTTCACAGTAGGTATGGTGTTCTTTGGATGCAACTCAGCATTCTTTGTCCTCCAGACACGAAGAGTTGAGTTTTTACCAAAAAGTTATATTTTGGTTTCATATGACATTCTCCCAATCTTCTTCTGGATCATCCAAATGCTCTCTAGCAAACTTCAGACGGGCCTGGACATGTACTGGCTTAAGCAGGGGGACACGTCTGGCACTGCAGGATTTGGATTACTTTGGTCCCAGCTCTCTGCAGGTCATTCACTAGGTTCCCCCGGGTGGTTCTGGGATTTTTGCTCACCGTTGTTGTGATAATTTTGACCCCACGGGGTGAGATCTTGCGTGGAGCCCCAGATCGAGGGAGATTATCAGTGGTCTTGTATGTCTTCCATTTCCTAATAATTGCTCCCACAGTTGATTTCTTCAAACCAAGCTGGTTACCTATTGCATATTCAGTCTTCCCAGCCTGGTGCAGGTCTACAATTTTGTTTCTGGTGTCCTTTGACATCTCTTTGGTCTTGGCCATAGTGGAGTTTGGAGTGTGACTGCTTGAGGTTGTGGACAGGTGTCTTTTATACTGATAACAACTTCAAACAGGTGCCATTAATACAGGTAACGAGTCGAGGACAGAGGAGCCTCTTAAAGAAGAAGTTACAGGTCTGTGAGAGCCAGAAATCTTTCTTGTTTGTAGGTGACCAAATACTTATTTTCCACCATAATTTGCAAATAAATTCATTAAAAATCCTACAATGTGATTTTCTGGATTTTTTTTCTTCTCATTTTGTCTGTGATAGTTGAAGTGTACCCATGATGAAAATTACAGGCCTCTCTCATATTTTTAAGTGGGAGAACTTACACAATTGGTGGCTGACTTCTTTTTTGCCCCACTGTATTTAATCTCAAAGTCATTACATAAACATGTATATGAATGTGGGTCCAGGGTTTCATCTAACATACATTCACACCAACAACGTGATATTCTATAAATCATTACCCACTTCACCTTCTACAACAGCCTTTGGGCCTGGAATAAACTACACGTCTTGATAATGGAGGGAATGGATGGGCGAAATCAATGAGGGGGGGGGGGGGGGTTAGTGTGTGTGTGTGTTGCTCCTGGCCTGTGGTCTTCACTGTGACATGAACATGGCAGCATCTTGTTTTGACCTGAGGAGGAACTCCAGCTTTAGTTTACCCAGAGTACATCTTGTTTTGACCTGAGGAGGAACTCCAGCTTTAGTTTACCCAGAGTACATCTTGTTTTGACCTGAGGAGGAACTCCAGCTTTAGTTTACCCAGAGTACATCTTGTTTTGACCTGAGGAGGAACTCCAGCTTTAGTTTACCCAGAGTACAGCTGACTTCACAGTAGAACACAGCTCTTCAGTCCTGACATTAATGTTTACCAGTCGGACTTCAGGGGTCAAGTCAACAACCAACGCTGCGTGCCAATGGCACTAAGAGAACTGTGTGTGTTATACTAAAAGGCAGCGTCTCAATCTTTCTAGTTCAAGTTTAGCCAACTTGGATCTATTTGCTAACAAGGTTGAACAGTTGACTAGTTATGAACACACCCGTCTGTCTCCACCTGTTTGAACAGCATGTTAGCCTGTCCACGTTGTCGTGTTGAAATCAAGTCGCCGACCTGATTTCTCAGAATCACAACGACTTATTGCACATTTCTAAAAACAGACCAGACAGCTAGTTTAACAGTCTTTGGCTAAAATGCGGCTAGCGACAAACTGAGCATTCATTTTCCAGAATCAATGTTCATTTGATACTCCGGTTTTTAGTGGTCTGTTGTCATGGTAATGGCTCCAATCACAAGACTTTTTAGATTTCTTCAAAACAATTGAACTTTATCATTGCTGAATTACTGCCGTAATGGAGTGTTAACGGTGAGCCAGCGGTGCAGGGTCAAACCCCAATAAACAGGCCTGTGTGATGAAGAACAGATCTATAAAGACACGTTCTGCTCTCACGCAACAGACGTCAACATTTACATGGTGCCACATATCTGTCTCTAGTTCATTTACTGCTCGCTGACACAAAAGTACTTCTGTAACCTGGAACACGAGGTCATTCCCTCAGATGATTCAGTCCAGTGTTCATCTTCCATGTGGGATAAATAGTGGAGATGGGTTCTCCCTGGCACCGACAGGCACACACACACACACACACACACACTAATCATAGAATGGAATGTTGTCACCAAGCCATGGTAAATCTAGTGTCAGTGTTCACACAGACACATCGGTTCTAAGAGCCCTATTCTGTCGTCTCTCAGAAAACCAGTGTGAACGTACCAGTATAGGAATACATTCTAATGTTAAAGTCATGTGATTAACTGAAGGATGTAATTGTACCACACTGCTCTGAGATCAGTTTGAGGAGTTGAGACATAAAAAGGGTATTGTTGGAGAAGTCAACTTCTCTTCTAGTAAAATGATTCAGTTTGTTCTGGTGTCCATATGACAGATTATTCTGGACCAAACCTTAAATGCAAATGGTGAGTTGAAACCGCTTGTCAGAGAGGAAGAAGTGATCTCAACCTTGTTGGTGTGAGAGGCAGGGGGAGGGGCTTGGTGTGTGTGTGTAAACCATAGAGGAAGATGTGATCTCAACCTTGTTGGCGTGAGAGGCAGGGGGAGGGGCTTGGTGTGTGTGTGTGTGTAAACCATAGAGGAAGAGGCTACATGAGAGGCTTCACTCTTGCTGAATTTCGTCCAAAATAAGGCCAATAAGGCGTTTCCATGTACTTATTTTATTTTGGACCCAAGATTGTCACCTTCCCGCTTTTGGAACAACGACTCCCATTGTTAGTGTGGAGACGTGCGTCTCTTCATTATATACAGATCTCTGGTGTAAATGGAGGCGTGCGTCTCTTCATTATATACAGATCTCTGGTGTAAATGGAGGCGTGCGTCTCTTCATTATATACAGATCTCTGGTGTAAATGGAGACGTGCGTCTCTTCATTATATACAGATCTCTGGTGTAAATGGAGACGTGCGTCTCTTCATTATATACAGATCTCTGGTGTAAATTGAGATGTGCGTCTCTTCATTATATACAGCTCTCTGGTGTAAATGGAGACGTGCGTCTCTTCATTATATACAGCTCTCTGGTGTAAATGGAGACATGCGTCTCTTCATTATATACAGATCTCTGGTGTAAATGGAGGCGTGCGTCTCTTCATTATATACAGATCTCTGGTGTAAATGGAGACGTGCGTCTCTTCATTATATACAGATCTCTGGTGTAAATGGAGGCGTGCGTCTCTTCATTATATACAGCTCTCTGGTGTAAATGGAGACATGCGTCTCTTCATTATATACAGATCTCTGGTGTAAATGGAGGCGTGCGTCTCTTCATTATATACAGATCTCTGGTGTAAATGAAGACGTGCGTCTCTTCATTATATACAGATCTCTGGTGTAAATGAAGACGTGCGTCTCTTCATTATATACGGATCTCTGGTGTAAATGGAGAGATGCACACAGCACAGAAGGAACAAAGGAGACGAGACCAAAAATACGACATGAGCAGACAAAAGCACATAAAAATAACCAAACCTTGATTCTTACAATACAGGCATTTGGAATATCGCTCAGAACCCCAGATTGAAATGAGTGTAGTAGATCACCCAGTCCAGGGCTGCAGGACCTTACTTCAGCAGGAGAAGGAGAGCAGCGTGGACCTTTTAGTTCTCACTGTCCTTGGTTGAGTTCATGTCCAGTTATGTAAATACACACTGTTGTTGGTGCTTTTAAAATGCTTAACTGGAGGTTTGTACTCTGGAAATGGTTTTAGTCTGTTAGAGAATGTTGGAGAATGTTCCTGCTGTTGGTTGACAGTCCAGTCACTCAGTCATAGTACTGACTGGGGTTGAGGGGAGCTGGGTGGCCTCGGTGTGAATGACATTCCACTAGAACAGCACTATAAAACATATATCTAGAACTGGACCAGAACCCCACGGTCACGACACATGATGAAGAGGGACTGTGTTCAGCGTGTCGTTTCCTTAGCAACACCAATGATGAAAATAAACGATGGTCCTCCTCAAACAGCTGACACCAATCAGAGCCCAATCACTCTGGGTCTAGATGATGAAGTGGTATGACCTACTGAAGGTCGTTACCGTAGTAACCGCTTCAGACGTAGACCTGCATTCCCTGTCCCCCTGTTTCCCCTCTCCTGGAGCCCTGGCAGAGTCATCTGAGGGAGAGATTAGGGTTGAGGAGGGTTGAGGCTGTGGGTGATTGGAGGGGGTAACGCGATGAGGGCGGTGGTTATGATTAGCCCAACGCAGCCAGTGAGTGATCACACGCACTCTTGAGCCCTGATTGCCCTGAGTCACAGTCTGATTGGTGTACTTTTCATTCATTTCATTACATCAATGTTCTCTCTATCCCTCTCTCTCTCTCTCACTCTCTCACTCACTCACTCACTAGGACGTTAAGAGCTGAAAATGACCGGCCTGTGTAATTAATCGTGTAAGAATAACCAGCTTGGTGGCTGCAGAAGGCCACTAATTGCCTGCCAGGTGTGGGGAGGGTGATACGGTGGAGCGTAATGGATGCTCTGACATGTCTGTTCTCTGCTCAGTGTTTAACCATGGATCTCTTATCTCTCCCTGCCTCCATCCCTGGGCCTCGACACGGCCCTCATCGCCCCTCTGCTCAGCCATCAGCACCGCTCTGTTTACAACACACACACACACACCAGCCCTGCTCCATTTAAGAGCTATTGTTGTCCTAAAGGATTTTCTATGAGCGGAGACAGACGGTGTTTGTGATAGACTCACAGGGCTCTGTTGCTACAGTTAGGTTATTCCTGTAGGAGTCTTTAGAGCAGGACGATCAGCTATGACCCCCATTCTAAACCTCTACTCACTCCTCTCTCTTCTCACTCCTCTCTCTCTTCTTACTCCTCTCTCTCTTCTCACTCCTCTGTCTCTTCTCACTCCTCTGTCTCTTCTCACTCCTCTCTCTCCTCACTCCTCTGTCTCTTCTCACTCCTCTCTCTCCTCACTCCTCTCTCTCTCCTCACTCCTCTCTCTTCTCACTCCTCTGTCTCTCCTCACTCCTCTCTCTTCTCACTCCTCTGTCTCTCCTCACTCCTCTGTCTCTTCTCACTCCTCTCTCTCCTCACTCCTCTCTCTCTCCTCACTCCTCTCTCTTCTCACTCCTCTGTCTCTCCTCACTCCTCTGTCTCTTCTCACTCCTCTCTCTCCTCACTCCTCTGTCTCTTCTCACTCCTCTCTCTCCTCACTCCTCTCTCTCTCCTCACTCCTCTCTCTTCTCACTCCTCTGTCTCTCCTCACTCCTCTCTCTCTTCTCACTCCTCTCTCTCTTCTCACTCCTCTGTCTCTTCTCACTCCTCTGTCTCTTCTCACTCCTCTGTCTTTTCTCACTCCTCTGTCTTTTCTCACTCCTCTCATTATTTCTTGGCAGGAGAGGGACATGGTGAATATCTAGTGGGTTTTGTATTGAGCAGATATGTAGACGTAGAGAACCTCTGTTTAATGGGTCTGGAGGAATGGGCTTGCATCCCAAATGACACCCTATTCCCTATATGGTGCACTACTTCTGGCCAGGACCTATAGGGCTCCCATAGTATGGAGTCTCTGGCCCACTTCATATCAAATCAAATGTATTTATATAGCCCTTCGTACATCAGCTGATATCTCAAAGTGCTGTACAGAAACCCAGCCTAAAACCCCAAACAGCAAGCAATGCAGGTGTAGAAGCACGGTGGCTAGGAAAAACTCCCTAGAAAGGCCAAAACCTAGGAAGAAACCTAGAGAGGAACCAGGCTATGTGGGGTGGCCAGTCCTCTTCTGGCTGTGCCGGGTGGAGATTATAACAGAACATGGCCAAGATGTTCAAATGTTCATAAATGACCAGCATGGTCCAATAATAGTAAGGCAGAACAGTTGAAACTGGAGCAGCAGCACGGTCAGGTGGACTGGGGACAGCAAGGAGTCGTCATGTCAGGTAGTCCTGGGGCATGGTCCTAGGGCTCAGGTCCTCCGAGAGAGAGAAAGAAAGAGAGAAGGAGAGAATTAGAGAACGCACACTTAGATTCACACAGGACACCGAATAGGACAGGAGAAGTACTCCAGATATAACAAACTGACCCTAGCCCCCCGACACATAAACTACTGCAGTCACTTGTGTGACTCCTCAACCCAGCTCATGACCTCTACATGCTGCGTCAACACAAAGTTAAGCAGGGCCATAAAGTATCCACTCTCCTCCACACTACCAGGTGGCCCAGCTTCATTTAGTGTATTTCTGCCCTTCAATGTGGGGTTCCGGCATCACTGTTTACAAACGTTCCACTTGATTTACTCTGTTTGATTTCAAGATCCCAGTTTACAGGCCATCATCAAAGCTCTTTTCATGCTCTGTCATCACGCAACTAAAGATCTTCGCTCTGAGGTCGTGTGACTCCACTGTGAATCGTTTGTGTGCTGTGTTGACAGCGTGTGTGGTGTGACACTTAGCAACAGCAGCAATGCGGGACGACACCAGAAAGGGGAAGTGATCATTTCCAGGCTCCTGAAGGCTGCTATAGGAAGTAGTTGAGCTGTAACAGGAAGTCAGCACCTGACCTCTGTAGATACGACCCAATCATTTCTGTCGTGGGCTGTTGGCTGTCCTCCAATGATGGGCCTTGTGAGGATACTTCTGCCGTGGTGATGGGATGGTCCACTGTGAGTGGAGAGTCGACCAACGACCTGCTCCAGAACTCAATCTGTGTGTCTGGTCATCTTAAACACCCAACGAAGATGTTGTAACTCCCAACAGGAGTGTGATCATCCACTCCCTCCCTCAGGGAGTCCTCAGCTGCTACTGATGTCACTATTTAACTACTTCCCTTTTCTCTGTCCTCTGAAGACACAAATGAATTTAAACGTTAGCCTGTAATAACTCTCTGTCGTTGGTGATTGGTACCTCTACGTCTGTCTGTTCTCCAGTCAGTCTGACAGTGGTCTCTTCAACAGCCTTGACGTGTACGACAGAGTCCAGAAACCTGTCACGTTGTACACCAGACCAGTCTGATGGGAACTCATCGTCTTCTCATCCACTCTAATAACTCAATCTGTGCTGTTTACTGAGGCCTCTCTGAAGATCCACGTTCCTCAACACATTAAGTGTTTATAAATGTGGAGGAGGGCTGCTGGCGTTACAATGATTGATAGTGGTGGAATGATGGTGTTCTGGCGGAGGTGTGTGTGTATCTAACTACGATTGTTTGGCACACGGCTGATTTTCCGCTCGGTGATTGTGGTAGTGGTGTTCATTAGTGTGTGATTTATTAGGGTGTCCATTAGTCGATGCCAGTGGGGACAGCTAGTCTTACTGGGGCCGACATATAACCAACGAGACATTACACACTAAATACATTACAGTTGACAGATTTATAAACATGAACATGTAGTGTGTGTACATCTAATAGTTCCACGTGTCGGTACGTACACACAACATGTAGGTACTCACACACACACAACATGTAGGTCACGTGTCGGTAAGTACACACAACATGTAGGTCACGTGTTGGTAAGTACACACAACACGTAGGTCGTCACGTGTTGGTAAGTACACACAACATGTAGGTCACGTGTTGGTAAGTACACACAACACGTAGGTCGTCACGTGTTGGTAAGTACACACACAACACGTAGGTACATACACACAACACGTAGGTCACGTGTCGGTACGTACACACAAGATGTAGGTCACGTGTTGGTAAGTACACACAACACGTAGGTACTCACACACACAACAGGTAGGTACTCACACACACACAACACGTAGGTACATACACACAACACGTAGGTCACGTGTTGGTACATACACACAACATGTAGGTCACGTGTTGGTAAGTACACACAACACGTAGGTACATACACACAACACGTAGGTCACGTGTTGGTACATACACACAACATGTAGGTCACGTGTTGGTACATACACACAACATGTAGGTCACGTGTTGGTAAGTACACACAACACGTAGGTCACGTGTTGGTAAGTACACACAACACGTAGGTCACGTGTTGGTAAGTACACACAACACGTAGGTCACGTGTTGGTAAGTACACACAACACGTAGGTCACGTGTTGGTAAGTACACACAACACGTAGGTCACGTGTTGGTAAGTACACACAACATGTAGGTCACGTGTTGGTACGTACACACAACACGTAGGTCACGTGTCGGTACGTACACACAAGATGTAGGTCACGTGTTGGTAAGTACACACAACACGTAGGTCACGTGTTGGTAAGTACACACAACATGTAGGTCACGTGTTGGTACGTACACACAACACGTAGGTCACGTGTCGGTAAGTACACACAACATGTAGGTCACGTGTCGGTACGTACACACAACACGTAGGTCACGTGTCGGTAAGTACACACAACATGTAGGTCACGTGTTGGTACGTACACACAACATGTAGGTCACGTGTTGGTACGTACACACAACATGTAGGTCACGTGTTGGTACGTACACACACAACATGTAGGTCACGTGTTGGTACGTACACACATGTAGGTCACGTGTTGGTACGTACACACAACATGTAGGTCACGTGTTGGTACGTACACACACAACACGTAGGTCACGTACACACAACACGTAGGTACATACACACAACATGTAGGTCACGTGTTGGTACGTACACACACAACACGTAGGTCACGTGTCGGTACGTACACACAACACGTAGGTCACGTGTCGGTACGTACACACAACACGTAGGTCACGTGTCGGTACGTACACACAACACGTAGGTCACGTGTCGGTACGTACACACAACATGTAGGTCACGTGTTGGTACGTACACACAACATGTAGGTCACGTGTTGGTACGTACACACACAACATGTAGGTCACGTGTTGGTACGTACACACATGTAGGTCACGTGTTGGTACGTACACACAACATGTAGGTCACGTGTTGGTACGTACACACACAACACGTAGGTCACGTACACACAACACGTAGGTACATACACACAACATGTAGGTCACGTGTTGGTACGTACACACACAACACGTAGGTCACGTGTCGGTACGTACACACAACACGTAGGTCACGTGTCGGTACGTACACACAACACGTAGGTCACGTGTCGGTACGTACACACAACACGTAGGTCACGTGTCGGTACGTACACACTACACGTAGGTCACGGGGGAGAGGGGCGTTTTGAGGTGTTGTTTTTGGAAAGCAGGTTTTCGGTTCACTTGCGCTATATAAGAAGGGAGGTCCACGCGCTCATGTCTCTGTATAATAGTGTGTGTGGAGCTGAGGACAGGCAGCAGAGCTGTTAACCGTGTCAACATGAACCGTAAGTCTTCTCTTGGTCCGTCTCTACAGGCCAGGGATAATTCCTCACTTCCTCCCTGTGTTCTCTTGGTCCGTCTCTACAGGCCAGGGATAATTCCTCACTTCCTCCCTGTGTTCTCTTGGTCTGTCACTACAGGCCAGGGATAATTCCTCACTTCCTCCCTGTTTTCTCTTGGTCCGTCTCTACAGGCCAGGGATAATTCCTCACTTCCTCCCTGTGTTCTCTTGGTCCGTCTCTACAGGCCAGGGATAATTCCTCACTTCCTCCCTGTGTTCTCTTGGTCCGTCTCTACAGGCCAGGGATAATTCCTCACTTCCTCCCTGTGTTATCTTGGTCCGTCTCTACAGGCCAGGGATAATTCCTCACTTCCTCCCTGTGTTATCTTGGTCCGTCTCTACAGGCCTCACTTCCTCCACAGGACTTGACGGATCAGACCTCTTTCCTCCCTTTTATTCATTCACCCTGTGCATCTCCTCTCTCTGCTCCGGTCTTCAGTCTTGGGAGCATGGTGGAACCACAGGAAAGCGTTTGTTGGTCTGGTCTGTGGAGGGAAGGTGTGGGTCTACATGTTGTCTTGTTCTGTTCCTCTGTGGAGGGAGGACTTCACATAGTTCAGCCAAACCTCACACAGCTGTAGCACGCACACACACACACACACACACACACACTGTTGGACACGATGGACCGGTAGTGAGTCTGAAAACAAATGAAAGCAGTATCTTCCTGCTATCTGAACGAGGAGAAACCCCTAGGATGTACAGAGTTAAACCTGTAGCATTACTGTCCCTGGTGTTTGGATTCAGACATTTTGAAACATCACTGTTAAAGACAGTGGAATACATAGACCATCAGAATATGGCTTCCTTCTGCTTGCCAAATGGCACTCTATTCGCTATATAGTGCACAGCATTTTACCTGGGCCCTTAGGGCTCCGGTCTAAAGTAGTGCACTATATAGGGAATAGAGTGCCATTTGGGACACCATCATGACTTCTGGTGGCAGGTCTGCAGAAAATGTATTAATTTAGAGAACAATGACGGGTCCATTGTAGTTGTATTGAATAGAAGCTGCAGATGCCAGCCTCTCAGACTTCATGCTACTGTTATGACTGACTGAGTCCCAAATGGCTCCCTGTTCGCTATATAGTGCACTACATTGGACCAGGGCCCATAGGGCCTCCATAGAGCTCTGGTCAAAGTAGTGTACTACGTAGAGAATAGGTTACCATGTGGGACTCAGACACAGTCTGACTCCATCTGACTCACACAAAGAACAGCCTGTATGATGGGCCATTCCATTAGTTTTCCCCTTAATTGATTTCAGGCCAACTTTGATGAAGACGATTCTATCCGTTGTTTTTCTTCCTCCATTGTACTGGGTGATGGAATGGTGAGGAACTCAAATCAGATCAGATTTCTATTGTATTTATTTTGCAGAATGTGATTGTTGGGATAAAAGGCAGGTTTTGATAATGGAATGCATTAACATCTGATTTAGGACCGTCTGATTGGGCAGAATGGGAAAGCTGTGTGTCTCCTCTCCTTCAAACACCCAGACGAGGAATCTCAAACGTTCTGACCGGAACCAGATGTGTAACCTCCACCCTGTCCCCTCTCTCTGCCCTCTCACCCCCAGCAGCCCTCACGCTGCCTGGGTAAATCAGAGGAGCAGGATGCCTAGGTCATAAGAGAGAGAGAGAACTCTCATATCAAGGCTGAAGGGAGGCCGTGTTTGTGTTATCTCAGCTCTGTCATTCCTCCTCCCTCCATCTCCAACTCGACACATGCCAGGCTGTTGGCTGACTCCAGGTCAGATCATAAAACCACAGCACAAACACTCTCCGTTCTCACATAGGGCCTTACGACTGATCCAGGCACTGAGATTGGATCAGTAACATAAACACATTCCTCACTTAGAAAGGATCTTACTAACCCAGGACTGCAGTGGTCAACCTGATTTCTTCAACTCACTCTGTCCCCTTCATAAGCTCATTAAGGCTGAAGGGCCGGTTGTTCCCCAGTCTTCCTGGCGGTGGTCAGCTGGAGACGTGACAAGCGCTTGGTTGTGTAAAGGTTGCCTAATGGTTGCGTAAAGGTGGCTGATTAAGATTTGACCGGTCAGTGGCTCAGTTCCAAGTGTTTGAGATTTGGTGTCCATGTTTCACCCTGCAGCCTCTTGGTCAAATACTGCTAGTCTTGTTCTGTGGCAATTCATGACCAGGCTGCCCAGAAAGGACTTTCTGAGAGAGTGGTGTGTTTGCTTTAGAAGAGGGGGAATGGGAGGGGGAGGGGGGGAATGTTGAGAGGCCTGGTTGGTGTGGGAGTATCTGGTAATCAGAACAGGAAGTTAGAGGACTGTGGATTTGAGGTCCCAGTAGAGTTGTGCTATTCACTGTCAGCACAGAGACACAGACCACTGACACACCGATCGCTGTCAGCACAGACCACTGACCTCCTAGAACCTTCCGGAACCACACAGAACCATTCCAACCCATTACTGAACAATCTGGTCATTCAGGGAGATGGATAGAGAGGGGGAGAGAACATCAATTCTCTGGTGGCTCCTCATGAACAGGCAACAACCTGAGTGTCGTATCGGAGCACTTCCTCACCTTTCATTGTTTGATTTTGAAGAGTTCATCTAAAATGTTCTCTCTTTCTGTCACTCTCTCTGTCTCTTTCTGTCTCTGTCTGTCTCTCTCACTCTCTTTCTGCCTCTCTTGTTGTCTTTCTTTCTGTCTCGATAACACAGAATAAGCGGAGAACTCGTCTCTCGGTCTCGTCTCTCGGTCTCGTCTCTCGGTCTCGTCTCTCGGTCTCGTCTCTCGGTCTCGTCTCTCGGTCTCGTCTCTCTGTCTCGTCTCTCTCCGTCTCGTCTCTCTCCGTCTCGTCTCTCTCCGTCTCGTCTCTCTGTCTCGTCTCTCTCGGTCTCGTCTCTCTGTCTCGTCTCTCTCCGTCTCGTCTCTCTCCGTCTCGTCTCTCTCCGTCTCGTCTCTCTCCGTCTCGTCTCTCTCCGTCTCGTCTCTCTCCGTCTCGTCTCTCTCCGTCTCTCTCCGTCTCGTCTCTCTCCGCCTCGTTTCTCTCCCTCTCCTCTCTCCCTCTCCCCTCCTGCGTCTCAGTCTCCTCTCTCCTCTCTCTGCCTCCTCTCTCCTCTCTCTGCCTCCTCTCTCTCTATCTCTCTCTGCCTCTTCTCTCCTCTCTCTGCCTCCTCTATCCTCTCTCTGCCTCCTCTCTCCTCTCTCTGCCTCCTCTCTCCTCTCTCTGCCTCCTCTCTCCTCTCTCTGCCTCCTCTCTCGGCCTCCTCTCTCCTCTCTCTGCCTCCTCTCTCCTCTCTCTGCCTCCTCTCTCTCTCTCTCTGTCTTCTCTGTCTCCCTCTCCTCTCTCCCTCTCCTCTCCTGCGTCTCCGTCTCCTCTCCTTTCTCTGTCTTCTCTCTGCCTTCTCTCCTCTCTCTGCCTCCTCTCCTTTCTCTGCCTCCTCTCCTCTCTCTGTCTATCCTCTCTCTGTCTCCTCTCCCCTCTCTGTCTCCTGGCACTCTGCTTCTTTCATCTTCACAACATGAAAGCTGGAGCTGAAATTAATTGGGTTAAAGTTTATACTGCTGTGGCGCGACGACGACCATGGTGTTTCTCTCCGCCCTCTCTCTCACACACACTTTCTCTCGCTCGCACTCACACTCACACACAGTACAGTTGCATTTTGGGTAGTGGAGAAATGTCCTCGGAACTGCTCTGTCTGTGTGTGTGTGTGTGTGTGACTGTGTAGAAGGACTGTGGTGGCTCACTTTCACCGTTACATCATCACATCCTCTGTGATTTTATGATGGAGGAGGATGTATTGGCACAAAGCAGGATTTGTGTCCGAGGTTCCCTGGACAGAGCAGTGACTCCTCATTGGGTTTCCACACATTTATCTTCATCTTTACATCCCCCCTATCATCCATCCGCTGTCATCTCCCTATCATCCATCCCTTCATCCCCCTGTCATCCATCCCTTCATCCATCCTGTCATCCATCCTGTCATCCATCCCTTCATCCCCCTATCATCCATCCCTTCATCCCCCTATCATCCATCCCTTCATCCCCCTATCATCCATCCCTTCATCACCCTATCTGGACTAGATGAGCTCAGAACCAGGACCACCTCCTTTCTCTCGGTCTCTCTCTCACTCGGACACACTTTCATTCTCACTCTCTTTCTCCCCCTTCTCTCCTTCTCTCCCTCTCCTCGGTGTGTTAGTAAGGGTTGTGGAGGGTCTCGTTGCCAGCTGTCTCAGGCCTCATGTGGCCTCCCGCCAAGGTTCCTCTCTGCCTCCCCATCGTTTATCCATCTCCGTTTGTTTACTCATTTTCTGCGTGAGTCTGAATGCAGCCTTTTGTCTGTGAAGATCCCTGCATGTCGAACTGCCTCTCTGACAGTTTTACAAGAGCATTTACAGACGTATTCTGGAATCATCCAGAGTGTGTTTTTAAGTGTGTGTGTGTGTGCGTTGGGGCTCTCTCACTCTTCTTGGTGTCTGTTATCCTAGTTGTCTTTGTGTGGCTACTCCTAGCACCCCAGCGTGTCTCTTGGCAGGCGTGCCAGTGTCCACAACACCCTGTGGTGAGTGCCACAAAGGTCTGCTTTTGGTAGAGGATGCCCACGTCTGCAATCTGTGCCCGCTGTCTGTCTCGCGCTGTCTGTTAACTACAGAGTGTTGGGGAAGATGCTCTGTAGATATAGTTGACCAATTACTTGACACTGGAAGAAGTTGAGCTGCACTAAAACTACCATTAAACTCTTGTTTTCTTACTTAACTGAAGTTACTTTGAAATATGTGTTCACTACATCCAAACTACTTTGGGATAAATTATCATATTAAAATGTGATGTCTTAGATGACAGATTGCAAGAACAGATCACTCTGGAGTCATGTTAACAGAATGTGTAGTTTGGTCTATTAAACGCAAAAACAATGTTTCAAGTGAGAATTAGACCGTCTGATGCTAAAATGGAAGCACATTCTTGACCAATATTTTATTTTTGCATTAAAAACAAGTCTAGTTCCACGAGTTAGCTACCTGGTAAAACAGTAGCGTCTAGTTCCACTAGTTAGCTACCTGGTAAAACCGTAGCGTCTAGTTCCACTAGTTAGCTACCTGGTAAAACAGTAGCGTCTAGTTCCACTTGAGCGAGAGAGACGGAACTTGAGCGAGAGAGACGGACCGAGAGACGGACCTTGAGCGAGAGAGAAGGACCGAGAGACGGACCTTGAGCGAGAGAGACGGACCGAGAGACGGAACTTGAGCGAGAGAGAAGGACCCGAGAGACGGAACTTGAGCGAGAGAGAAGGACCGAGAGACGGACCGAGAGACGGACCTTGAGCGAGAGAGAAGGACCGAGAGACGGAACTTGAGCGAGAGAGAAGGACCTTGAGACGGACCGAGAGACGGACCGAGAGACGGACCTTGAGACGGACCTTGAGACGGACCTTTGAGCGAGAGAGAAGGACCGAGAGACGGAACTTGAGCGAGAGAGAAGGACCTTGAGACGGACCTTGAGCGAGCGAGAGAGACGGACCTTGAGACGGACCTTGAGCGAGCGAGAGAGACGGACCTTGAGACGGAACTTGAGCGAGAGAGACGGACCTTGAGACGGAACTTGAGCGAGAGAGACGGACCGAGAGACGGACCGAGAGACTGACCTTGAGCGAGAGAGAAGGACCGAGAGACGGACCTTGAGCGAGAGAGACGGACCTTGAGCGAGAGAGACGGACCTTGAGCGAGAGAGACGGACCGAGAGACGGAACTTGAGCGAGAGAGAGGGACCGAGAGACGGAACTTGAGCGAGAGAGAGGGACCGAGAGACGGAACTTGAGCGAGAGAGAGGGACCGAGAGACGGAACTTGAGCGAGAGAGAAGGACCGAGAGAAGGACCTTGAGCGAGAGAGACGGACCGAGAGACGGAACTTGAGCGAGAGAAGAACCTTGAGACGGAACTTGAGCGAGAGAGAAGGACCGAGAGACGGACCTTGAGCGAGAGAGAGGGACCGAGAGACGGAACTTGAGACAGACCTTGAGCGAGAGAGACGGAACTTGAGCGAGAGAGAAGGACCGAGAGACGGAACTTGAGCGAGAGAGAGGGACCGAGAGACGGAACTTGAGCGAGAGAGAAGGACCGAGAGAAGGACCTTGAGCGAGAGAGAAAGACCCGAGAAACGGAACTTGAGCGAGAGAGAGGGACCGAGAGACGGAACTTGAGCGAGAGAGAAGGACCGAGAGAAGGACCTTGAGCGAGAGAGAAAGACCCGAGAAACGGAACTTGAGCGAGAAAGAAGGACCCGAGAGACGGACCTTGAGCGAGAGAGACGGACCGAGAGACGGAACTTGAGGACCCGAGAGACGGAACTTGAGCGAGAGAGAAGGACCTTGAGACGGACCGAGCGACGGAACTTGAGCGAGAGAGAAGGACCTTGAGACGGACCGAGCGACGGACCTTGAGACGGACCTTGAGCGAGAGAGACGGACCTTGAGCGAGAGAGAAGGACCTTGAGACGGACCGAGAGACGGACCTTGAGACGGACCTTGAGCGAGAGAGACGGACCTTGAGCGAGAGAGACGGAACTTGAGCGAGAGAGAAGGACCTTGAGACGGACCTTGAGCGAGCGAGAGAGACGGACCTTGAGACGGAACTTGAGCGAGAGAGAAGGACCCGAGAGACGGAACTTGAGCGAGAGAGAAGGACCAAGAGACGGAACTTGAGCGAGAGAGATGGAACTTGAGACGGACCTTGAGCGAGAGAAACAGACCGAGAGACGGAACTTGAGCGAGAGAGACGGAACTTGAGAGAGAGAGAGCGACTGGGGAAACCTTTCTCTTATTCAAGTTATCTAAATATTGCGTTCTTGCCGTCTGTGACATTTTCTTACGTGGCATTTTATTTTTCTCTCTAATCAGAGCAGAGATCTTACTGTGTTGCAGCTGTGAAATGGCCTCCCCTTTATTGAGTTTGTCACAGGATTTGGAACACGGAGGCTTTAGAACACTTATCCAGCTGACCCCTGACCTCTCACACGGAGCTCATTCAGCCCAGGTCAGACAAAACCTCTTAGATGATTACATCATAGAGTAGGTCCACACAGACATGCCTTTATATGGCCACAGAGCACATGTATTTGTTGCTTTTAATTACTGACCTAAGATTAGTTTTGTGTTTCTCCTTAATGGTTAGGTTTAAGGTTGAGGGCAGGTAAGCTGATCTTAGAGCCATTCCTATGAGGAACTTCTAAATGGAGCCTTATAGTCCCTGTGATGGAGCCTTACAGCTTCTGTGATGGTCTTAGAGAGATGTTTCTGAAGTCCCCAGCCAGCCATAATCTAACTCTGTTCACTATACTCTCTCTGACCTCTGACCTCTCACAAACACATGCCAGTCATCACCAAGTCTGAGGCTTGGAGAAACCGAATCCAATAAAGACATGAAATGGCAGCAGACACACACACACACACACACACACACACACACACAAAAGTGGAACAAACATCAGATCTCCTTTCAGAGCGCAGCAAACGAAGGGAGACGATATCTTTCTTAGGGGGACGATATCTTTCTTAGGGGGACGATATCTTTCTTAGGGGGACGATATCTTTCTTAGGGGGACGATATCTTTCTCAGGGGGATTTCATGGATGAGGGTTCTTGATGGACATGAGGCACTTTGATAACTAGGCAGTGGACTGTTGTCTGGTACCCATCTGGAGTACACTGCAGTTAAAACCACATCTGACTGAATGAGGTGAGGTGGTGTGGAGCTCTGTGGTCTTCTCTGGGGTGGACTGCAGACCACCTGGCTCCAGTAGCCCAACATATGTCTCTACACTCAAACAGTACTGCAGTACATATGTCTCTACACTCAAACAGTACTGCAGTACATATGTCTCTACACTCAAACAGTACTGCAGTACATATGGCTCTACGCTCAAACAGTACTGCAGTACATATGGCTCTACGCTCAAACAGTACTGCAGTACATATGGCTCTACACTCAAACAGTACTGCAGTACATATGTCTCTACACTCAAACAGTACTGCAGTACATATGGCTCTACGCTCAAACAGTACTGCAGTACATATGGCTCTACACTCAAACAGTACTGCAGTACATATGTCTCTACACTCAAACAGTACTGCAGTACATATGTCTCTACACTCAAACAGTACTGCAGTACATATGTCTCTACACTCAAACAGTACTGCAGTACATATGTCTCTACACTCAAACAGTACTGCAGTACATATGGCTCTACGCTCAAACAGTACTGCAGTACATATGGCTCTACGCTCAAACAGTACTGCAGTACATATGGCTCTACGCTCAAACAGTACTGAGGTACATATGTCTCTACACTCAAACAGTACTGCAGTACATATGTCTCTACGCTCAAACAGTACTGCAGTACATATGTCTCTACGCTCAAACAGTACTGCAGTACATATGTCTCTACACTCAAACAGTACTGCAGTACATATGGCTCACTGAGATCGAATGAGGAGACAATCTGGACTACTGTTTGAACACCAGCTGTGTAGAGACAACAGCAGGTTAGAGACAACAGCTGGGTAGAGACGGTGCGAGACGTGTTTCTGAACAAAGTTTACCTCACTCTGAGAACAAATTACAGCAGTGTACTGAGCAGAGGTTGAGGGTCAATGCCTTCAGGATATTAGTGGATGTTTTAATTTCTTACATTTGAGTTTAAATTTAAAACCATCTCATCGCCAGGGTAACCTACAGGTCAAGAGGTTGCTAGGTGTCAAAGCTTCACTTCATTATCCTCTCTCTGGTCAGACCAAACACATCATCAATTTCTCTTTTATCCTCTCCTCTCTAATTTCTCTCTTACCCTCTCCTCTCTAATTTCTCTCTTACCCTCCTCTCTAATTCCTATTTTACCCTCTCCTCTCTAATTTCTCTCTTACCCTCGCCTCTCTAATTTCTCTTTGACCCTCTCCTCTCTAATTTCTCTTTGACCCTCTCCTCTCTAATTTCTCTTTGACCCTCTCCTCTCTAATTTCTCTTTGACCCTCTCCTCTCGAATTTCTCTGACCCTCTCCTCTCTAATTTCTCTTTTACCCTCCTCTCTAATTTCTCTTTTACCCTCCTCTCTAATTTCTCTTTGACCCTCTCCTCTCTAATTTCTCTTTTGCCCTCCTCTCTAATTTCTCTTTTACCCTCTCCTCTCTAATTTCTCTTTTACCCTCTACTCTCTAATTTCTCTCTTACCCTCTCCTCTCTAATTTCTCTCTTACCCTCTCCTCTCTAATTTCTCTCTTACCCTCTCCTCTCTAATTTCTCTCTTACCCTCTCCTCTCTAATTTCTCTCTTACCCTCTCCTCTCTAATTTCTCTTACCCTCTCCTCTCTAATTTCTCTCTTACCCTCTCCTCTCTAATTTCTCTCTTACCCTCTCCTCTCTAATTCCTCTTTTACCCTCTCCTCTCTAATTCCTCTTTTACCCTCTCCTCTCTAATTTCTCTCACCCTCTCCTCTCTAATTTCTCTCACCCTCTCCTCTCTAATTTCTCTCACCCTCTCCTCTCTAATTTATCTTTTACCCTCTCCTCTCTAATTTATCTTTTACCCTCTCCTCTAATTTCTCTTTTACCCTCTCCTCTAATTTCTCTTTTACCCTCTCCTCTCTAATTTCTATTTTATCCCTCCTCTCTAATTCCTCTTTTACCCTCTCCTCTCTATCTTTTACCCTCTCCTCTCTAATTTCTCTCTTACCCTCTCCTCTCTAATTTATCTTTGACCCTCTCCTCTCTAATTTATCTTTGACCCTCTCCTCTCTAATTTCTCTTTGACCCTCTCCTCTCTAATTTCTCTTTGACCCTCTCCTCTCTAATTTCTCTTTGACCCTCTCCTCTCTAATTCCTCTTTTACCCTCTCCTCTCTAATTTCTCTCTTACCCTCTCCTCCCTAATTTCTCTTTTACCCCCTCCTCTCTAATTTCTCTCTTACCCTCTCCTCTCTAATTTCTCTCTTACCCTCTCCTCTCCTCTCTAATTTCTATTTTACCCTCTCCTCTCTAATTTCTCTTTTACCCTCTCCTCTCTAATTCCTCTTCTCTATCGCTTTTTCTCTGTTCTCTATCCCTCTCTCTCTGTTCTCTATTCCTCTTTCTCTCCACATGATTCAGGATTTGGTAGTGCGCTCTATTCAGACTCAAGTCTTAATCTCAGGCTTAAAAAAGCTGTTTTTGACCCTCCTCTCTAATTTCTCTTTTACCCTCTCCTCTCTAATTTCTCTCTTACCCTCTCCTCTCTAATTTCTCTTTTACCCTCTCCTCTCTAATTTCTCCTTTACCCTCTCCTCTCTAATTTCTCTTTTACCCTCTCCTCTCTAATTTCTCTCTTACCCTCTCCTCTCTAATTTCTCTCTTACCCTCTCATCTCTAATTTCTCTCTTATCCTCTCCTCTCCTCTCTAATTTCTCTCTTATCCTCTCCTCTCCTCTCTAATTTCTCTCTTACCCTCTCCTCTCCACTCTAATTTCTCTTACCCTCTCCTCTCCTCTCTAATTTCTCTCTTACCCTCTCCTCTCTAATTTCTCTTTTACCCTCTCCTCTCTAATTTCTCTTTTACCCTCCTCTCTAATTTCTCTTTTACCCTCTCCTCTCTAATTTCTCTTTTACCCTCTCCTCTCTAATTTCTCTTTTACCCTCTCCTCTCTAATTTCTCTTTTACCCTCTCCTCTCTAATTTCTCTTTTACCCCCTCCTCTCTAATTTCTCTTTTACCCTCTCCTCTCTAATTTCTTTTTTACCCTCTCCTCTCTAATTTCTATTTTACCCTCTCCTCTCTAATTTCTATTTTACCCTCTCCTCTAATTCCTCTTTTCTCTATCCCTCTTTCTCTGTTCTCTATCCCTCTCTCTCTGTTCTCTATTCCTCGTTCTCTCCACATGATTCAGGATTTGGTAGTGCGCTCTATTCAGACTCAAGTCTTAATCTCGGGCTTAAAAAGCTGTTTTTGATTGCAGGCCAGGAAATAAGAGCCATATTAAAATAAGGACCAGCTTTCCTCTCGGATGCCATTAGTGTTTATTTATGTCTCTTCTGCTACTAGCGTGGCAGGCGGGGTGAATGGAGGTTCAAGGGGTTAATTGGAAGCTCCCAGCCTTTCAAGGGTCCAGGTTCTTGAGTCCTGACAGTCAAAACACAGCTCTCTCATTTCAGCTAATCACCTCGGTCACATTCTCTCTCCTCTCTCCTTCTGTCTCTCTCGCAAGTGAAATAGATAAACAAAAGTGAAATAAACAAAGTACAGTAAACATTAAACTCACAAGTTCCAAAAGAATAAAGACATTACAACTGTCAAATAAATAAATAAGGTTGTATTTACAATGGATGTTTTGTTATTCACTGGTTAACCTTTTCTTGTGGCAACAGGTCACACCACACATCTTGCTGCTGTGATGCACACTGTGGTATTTCACCCAGTAGATATGGGAGTTGATCAAAATTGGGTTTGTTTTAAAATTCCTTGTGGATCTGTGTAATCTGAGGGAAATATGTGTCTCTAATATGGTCATACATTTGGCAGGAGGTTAGGAAGTGCAGCTCAGTTTCCACCTAATTTTGTAGGCAGTGGGCACATAGCCTGTCTTCTCTTGAGAGCCATGTCTGCCTACGGCGGCCTTTCTCAATAGCAAGGCTATGCTCACTGAGTCTGTACATAGTCAAAGCTTTCCTTAAGTTTGGGTCAATCAGTGGTCAGGTATTCTGCCACTGTGTACTCTCTGTTTAGGGCCAAATAGCATTCTAGTTTGCTCTGTTTTTTTGTTAATTCTTTCCAATGTGTCAAGTCATTATCTTTTTGTTTTCTCATGATTTGGTTGGGTCTAATTGTGTTGCTGTCCTGGGGCTCTGTGGGGTCTGTTTGTGAACAGAGCCCCACGACCAGCTTGTTTAGACTTCTCCAGGTTCATCTCTCTGTAAGTGATGGCTTTGTTATGGAAGGTTTTGGCAATCGCTTCCTTTTAGTTGTTTTTGGAATTTAACAGCTCTTTTCTGGATTTTTTTAAATCAATTTGGTAATATCTCCTTTTCTCTCTCTCAATGGAACAAACTCTGTACTAGCCAGATTAATAGGCAGTCGGGCCTAGTCAAAAACCTCATACCTTAAAGTCGCTGAAATGTGACGCATGAAATGGTATTTTCTTGGATCTGAGTGTTTATGCAAATAAACCAATTTTCATTCCTTTTTATTCTTGTCTTATTTCTGGGGTTTTCTTTGAGCCGGATTTCATCTTTCATTCTGAGTCAGTGAGTCTGTTAGGAATGTGATCTTCAGATGGATGTCTAGAGAGGTCTGAAAGGTAATCAGACAGCTGGCTGACTGCACCATACAGTTAATCAGCCCCCAGTGTGACGGCTTGTTGTCTCTGATGGTACAAGCCAGACTTTCTTATACTCTGTCCCTCTCTGTCCCTCTCTGTCTCTCTCTGTCTCTCTCTCTGTCTGTCCCCTCCATGATCCACTGTGAAATGGAATTGGCTGCTCATTGGTTAGCATTCTTCCTACATCTGTCTCTCAGGCCTTTGTTTCTCTCTCCTCTCACATCCTCAGCTGAAGCAACGTGTCTCTTTGCGTTAAAGCGTGTTATGGCACAGAAGACAGTTAGGCCATGGGCTTGGGTTACCATGGGAGCACGGTTCATTTGGGTACAGAGCTGGGTTTGAGCTGCCAAAGTCTCTGCCCACGGGTTTCCTGTGTGTGTGGTGTGTTTCTAAGGACCTGAGGGGTAGAGAGCGAGAGCCATATTGGCAGTTTTGACTCTGGGCCTTTTATGGAGCTGGGAGCTCTTTCTCTCTCCCTCATCCCTCTTTCTCCCTCATCCCTCTTTCTCTCTCCCTCATCCCTCTCTCCCTCATCCCTCTCTCCCTCATCCCTCTGTCTCTCTCCCTCATCCCTCTGTCTCTCTCCCTCATCCCTCTCTCCCTCATCCCTCTGTCTCTCTCCCTCATCCCGCTGTCTCTCTCCCTCATCCCGCTGTCTCTCTCCCTCATCCCGCTGTCTCTCTCCCTCATCCCGCTGTCTCTCTCCCTCCATCCCGCTGTCTCTCTCCCTCATGGCATGTTTTGATTTGTGCTTGAAAAGTGTCCATTCCTAGATGTCAGCCGTTTTCACATCCCTTCATGGGAGCTTGTTCTTTTCATTCTCTCACATTGGGGAAAGGAAAACATTATATTCATAAAGGCCAATGACTTTCCCTGATCCCCCCCCCCTGTCATCCATCCATCCCTTCATCACCCTATCATCCATCCATCCCTTCATCACCCTATCATCCATCCATCCCTTCATCCCCTATCATCCATCCATCCCTTCATCCCCTATCATCCATCCATCCCTTCATCACCCTATCATCCATCCATCCCTTCATCACCCTATCATCCATCCATCCCTTCATCACCCTATCATCCATCCATCCCTTCATCACCCTATCATCCATCCATCCCTTCATACCCTATCATCCATCCATCCCTTCATCACCCTATCATCCATCCATCCCTTCATCACCCTATCATCCATCCATCCCTTCATCACCCTATCATCCATCCATCCCTTCATCCCCTATCATCCATCCATCCCTTCATCCCCTATCATCCATCCATCCCTTCATCCCCTATCATCCATCCATCCCTTCATCCCCTATCATCCATCCATCCCTTCATCCCCTATCATCCATCCATCCCTTCATCCCCTATCATCCATCCATCCCTTCATCCCCTATCATCCATCCATCCCTTCATCCCCTATCATCCATCCATCCCTTCATCCCCTATCATCCATCCATCCCTTCATCACCCTATCATCCATCCATCCCTTCATCACCCTATCATCCATCCATCCCTTCATCACCATATCATCCATCCATCCCTTCATCACCATATCATCCATCCATCCCTTCATCACCCTATCATCCATCCATCCCTTCATCACCCTATCATCCATCCCTTCATCTCCATATCATCCATCCTTTCATCACCCTATCATCCATCCCTTCATCACCCTATCATCCATCCCTTCATCTCCCTATCATCCATCCATCCCTTCATCACCCTATCATCCATCCATCCCTTCATCCCCTATCATCCATCCATCCCTTCATCCCCTATCATCCATCCATCCCTTCATCCCCTATCATCCATCCATTCATCCCCTATCATCCATCCATCCCTTCATCCCCTATCATCCATCCATCCCTTCATCACCCTATCATCCATCCATCCCTTCATCACCCTATCATCCATCCATCCCTTCATCACCCTATCATCCATCCATCCCTTCATCACCCTATCATCCATCCATCCCTTCATCACCCTATCATCCATCCATCCCTTCATCACCCTATCATCCATCCATCCCTTCATCACCCTATCATCCATCCATCCCTTCATCACCCTATCATCTATCCCTTCATCTCCATATCATCCATCCCTTCATCTCCATATCATCCATCCTTTCATCACCCTATCATCCATCCCTTCATCACCCTATCATCCATCCCTTCATCACCCTATCATCCATCCCTTCATCTCCCTATCATCCATCCATCCCTTCATCACCCTATCATCCATCCATCCCTTCATCCCCTGTCATCCATCCATCCATCCCTTCATCACCCTATCATCCATCCATCCCTTCATCACCCTATCATCCATCCATCCCTTCATCACCCTATCATCCATCCATCCCTTCATCCCCTATCATCCATCCATCCCTTCATCATCCATCCCTTCATCATCCATCCCTTCATCACCCTATCATCCATCCCTTCATCACATATCATCCATCCCTTCATCACATATCATCCATCCCTTCATCACATATCATCCATCCCTTCATCACATATCATCCATCCCTTCATCTCCCTATCATCCATCCCTTCATCTCCCTATCATCCATCCCTTCATCTCCCTATCATCCATCCCTTCATCTCCCTATCATCCATCCATCCCTTCATCCCCCTATCATCCATCCCATCCCTTCATCCCCTATCATCCATCCATCCCCTATCATCCATCCATCCCCTATCATCCATCCATCCCTTCATCCCCTATCATCCATCCATCCCTTCATCCCCTATCATCCATCCATCCCTTCATCCCCTATCATCCATCCCTTCATCCCCTATCATCCATCCATCCCTTCATCCCCTATCATCCATCCCTTCATCCCCTATCATCCATCCATCCCTTCATCCCCTATCATCCATCCATCCCTTCATCCCCTATCATCCATCCATCCCTTCATCCCCCTATCCAGCTCTGCTGGCTGTCTGGCTGTACAAACCACAGCTGATAAGACCTGTTTTGTTTTTCATCATTTGCTGGGCATCTGCATTGTCAGGACTTTTTAATGGATTTCTCTCTGTACAAATATTGTAGGAGAACACACACACCAACTCGTGTCCCACCTGGCCTTGTCCTGAAGCGTATTTTGTGTGTGTGTGTGTGTGTGTGTGTAATCACTTTCAAGTTCAACCCACCTGTGACAACACACTCGTCCCCTTGAGAGGGTGGATAGAATCCTAAATGATCCTGAACCACCGACTGAGCTCGTCTCCGGACCGGTCCACTGGTTCCACCTATAGGATGGAGCTCCAGAGGCCCTTGCTCGGCATAGGAAGCCCATCAGCTGACTCCGGCAGTTGGACCGGAAGCTAGGCGGGACAGGGTTTCAACCAGGGCCTCCAGGGGCCTCCAGGCTCTGTTTGTTTAAAGACAACATGTCTTTACTGTGACAGTTGTGACTGAGTTACATGCCAGCTCTACAGACCGGTCCGCTGGGGGCTGGTGAACATAGTGAGTGTGTGTGTTACTGGTGAACATAGTGAGTGTGTGTGTGACTGGTCCGCTGGGGGCTGGTGAACATAGTGAGTGTGTGACTGATCCGCTGTGGACTGGTGAACATAGTGAGTGTGTGTGTGACTGGTGAACATAGTGAGTGTGTGTGTGACTGGGCTGATGTGGGCCTGTGAACACTGTAGGCTTTATGACTCTGGTTAATAGAGATCAGATGGGAGGGTGTGGTTGGCTCTCTCCATAGAGGAATGTGGAAAATCCCTTGTCTGTTTTCACTGTGTGGCATGTACAGACCGACGCAGACCGACAGACAGACGCAGGCCGACAGACAGACGCAGGCCGACAGACAGGCGCAGGCCGACAGACAGGCGCAGGCCGACAGACAGGCGCAGGCCGACAGACAGGCGCAGGCCGACAGACAGGCGCAGGCCGACAGACAGGCGCAGGCCGACAGACAGGCGCAGGCCGACAGACAGGCGCAGGCCGACAGACAGACAGGCGCAGGCCGACAGACAGACAGACGCAGGCCGACAGACAGACAGACGCAGGCCGACAGACAGGCAGACGCAGGCCGACAGACAGGCAGACGCAGGCCGACAGACAGGCAGACGCAGGCCGACAGACAGGCAGACGCAGGCCGACAGACAGGCAGACGCAGGCCGACAGACAGGCAGACGCAGGCCGACAGACAGGCAGACGCAGGCCGACAGACAGGCAGACGCAGGCCGACAGACAGGCAGACGCAGGCCGACAGACAGGCAGACGCAGGCCGACAGACAGGCAGACGCAGGCCGACAGACAGGCAGACGCAGGCCGACAGACAGGCAGACGCAGGCCGACAGACAGGCAGACGCAGGCCGACAGACAGGCAGACGCAGGCCGACAGACAGGCAGACGCAGGCCGACAGACAGGCAGACGCAGGCCGACAGACAGGCAGACGCAGGCCGACAGACAGGCAGACGCAGGCCGACAGACAGGCAGACGCAGGCCGACAGACAGGCAGACGCAGGCCGACAGACAGGCAGACGCAGGCCGACAGACAGGCAGACGCAGGCCGACAGACAGGCAGACGCAGGCCGACAGACAGGCAGACGCAGGCCGACAGACAGGCAGACAGGCAGACGCAGACCGACAGACAGGCAGACGCAGACCGACAGACAGACAGGCAGACGCAGACCGACAGACAGACAGACGCAGACCGACCGACAGACAGACGCAGACCGACAGACAGACAGACAGACAGACGCCGACAGACGCAGACCGACCGACAGACAGACAGACGCCGACAGACCGACAGACGCAGACCGACCGACAGACAGACGCAGACCGACCGACAGACAGACGCAGACCGACCGACAGACAGACAGACGCAGACCGACCGACAGACGCAGACCGACCGACAGGCAGACGCAGACGCAGACCGACCGACAGACAGGCAGACGCAGACCGACCGACAGACAGACAGACGCAGACCGACCGACAGGCAGACGCAGACCGACCGACAGGCAGACGCAGACCGACCGACCGACAGGCAGACGCAGACCGACCGACAGACAGGCAGACGCAGACCGACCGACAGACAGGCAGACGCAGACCGACCGACAGACAGGCAGACGCAGACCGACCGACAGACAGGCAGACGCAGACCGACCGACAGACAGGCAGACGCAGACCGACCGACAGACAGGCAGACGCAGACCGACCGACAGACAGGCAGACGCAGACCGACCGACAGACAGGCAGACGCAGACCGACCGACAGACAGGCAGACGCAGACCGACCGACAGACAGGCAGACGCAGACCGACCGACAGACAGGCAGACGCAGACCGACCGACAGACAGGCAGACGCAGACCGACCGACAGACAGGCAGACGCAGACCGACCGACAGACAGGCAGACGCAGACCGACCGACAGACAGGCAGACGCAGACCGACCGACAGACAGGCAGACGCAGTCCGACCGACAGACAGGCAGACGCAGACCGACCGATAGACAGGCAGACGCAGACCGACCGACAGACAGGCAGACGCAGACCGACAGGCAGACGCAGACCGACCGACAGACAGGCAGACGCAGACCGACCGACAGACAGGCAGACGCAGACCGACCGACAGACAGGCAGACGCAGACCGACCGACAGACAGGCAGACGCAGACCGACCGACAGACACGCAGACCGACCGACAGACAGACGCAGACCGACCGACAGACAGACGCAGACCGACCGACAGACAGACGCAGACCGACCGACAGACAGACAGACGCAGACCGACCGACAGACAGACAGACGCAGACCGACCGACAGACAGACAGACGCAGACCGACCGACAGACAGACAGACGCAGACCGACCGACAGACAGACAGACGCAGACCGACCGACAGACAGACAGACGCAGACCGACCGACAGACAGACAGACGCAGACCGACCGACAGACAGACAGACGCAGACCGACCGACAGACAGACAGACGCCGACCGACAGACAGACGCCGACCGACAGACAGACGCAGACCGACCGACAGACAGACAGACGCAGACCGACCGACAGACAGACGCAGACCGACCGACAGACAGACAGACAGACGCCGACAGACAGACAGACGCCGACAGACAGACAGACAGACGCAGACCGACCGACAGACAGACCGACCGACAGACAGACAGACGCAGACCGACCGACAGACAGACAGACGCAGACCGACCGACAGACAGACAGACGCAGACCGACAGACAGACAGACGCAGACCGACCGACAGACAGACAGACGCAGACCGACCGACAGACAGACAGACGCAGACCGACCGACAGACAGACAGACAGACGCAGACCGACCGACAGACAGACAGACAGACGCAGACCGACCGACAGACAGACAGACGCAGACAGACAGACAGACGCAGACCGACAGACAGACGCAGACCGACAGACAGACGCAGACCGACAGACAGACGCAGACCGACAGACAGACCGACAGACAGACAGACGCAGACCGACAGACAGACACAGAAAAGGGGACTGTGTGTAGAATGTGTACAATAGTCAGATATTTAGAATGTGTGTTTTTAAAGGGATGTAAAGGGATGTATTCCTGCTGGGACTGTGTGACTGTGTTTAGTCATGAGTTACTTTTCATCAGGTGTCTCTCTCTCGTTACCTTACCACTCTGCTCGTCTCTCTCTCTCTCGTTACCTCACCACTCTGCTCGTCTCTCTCGCTCTCGTTACCTCACCTCTCTGCTCGTCTCTCTCTCTCTCGTTACCTCACCACTCAGCTCGTCTCTCTCTCTCGTTACCTCACCTCTCTGCTCGTCTCTCTCTCTCTCGTTACCTCACCACTCAGCTCGTCTCTCTCTCTCTCGTTACCTCACCTCTCTGCTCGTGTCTCTCTCTCTCGTTACCTCACCGCTCTTCTCTCTCTCATTACCTCACCTCTCTGCTCGTCTCTCTCACGTTACCTCACCACTCTGCTCGTCTCTCTCACGTTACCTCGCCACTCTGCTCGTCTCTCTCACGTTACCTCACCACTCTGCTCGTCTCTCTCTCACGTTACCTCACCACTCTGCTCGTCTCTCTCACGTTACCTCACCACTCTGCTCGTCTCTCTCTCACGTTACCTCACCACTCTGCTCGTCTCTCTCTCACGTTACCTCACCACTCTGCTCGTCTCTCTCTCACGTTACCTCACCACTCTGCTCGTCTCTCTCTCACGTTACCTCACCACTCTGCTCGTCTCTCTCACGTTACCTCACCACTCTGCTCGTCTCTCTCTCACGTTACCTCACCACTGCTCGTCTCTCTCTCACGTTACCTCACCACTCTGCTCGTCTCTCTCTCACGTTACCTCACCACTCTGCTCGTCTCTCTCTCACGTTACCTCACCACTCTGCTCGTCTCTCTCTCACGTTACCTCACCACTCTGCTCGTCTCTCTCTCACGTTACCTCACCACTCTGCTCGTCTCTCTCTCACGTTACCTCACCACTCTGCTCGTCTCTCTCTCACGTTACCTCACCACTCTGCTCGTCTCTCTCTCACGTTACCTCACCACTCTGCTCGTCTCTCGTTCTCACGTTACCTCACCACTCTGCTCGTCTCTCTCTCTCACGTTACCTCACCACTCTGCTCGTCTCTCTCTCACGTTACCTCACCACTCTGCTCGTCTCTCTCTCACGTTACCTCACCACTCTGCTCGTCTCTCTCTCACGTTACCTCACCACTCTGCTCGTCTCTCTCTCACGTTACCTCAGCTGCCTCAGATGTCACTTGGCTGTGTGTGTAGGGTCTTCTCCTCAGCCAGCTCCACAGGAGAGAGGCTGAGCTCTCTGGGTTGTGTCCCGGGGATGTGTCACCCTCTGAGGCATAGCCTCTAACTGCTTCAATTCTGCTCCCCCAAACTTCAACACCAGCCAAGACTCTGAATGAATCCACAATCCATCCATATGTGATGTGTCCACGAGTGTGTGTCCACGTGTGTGTGTGTGGGTGGGTCAAATATAATTTAATCCATCCTCCCGTTCATCTATCAGGTATGTGTTCACAGTTGATGTGAGGGAGACTGTAGTTCAGTGGTTGCCAGTTAATGTGAGGGAGACTGTAGTTCAGTTGTTGCCAGTTAATGTGAGGGAGGCTGTAGTTGATAGTTAATGAGGGAGGCTGTAGTTGATAGTTAATGAGGGAGGCTGTAGTTGATAGTTAATGAGGGAGGCTGTAGTTGATAGTTAATGAGGGAGGCTGTAGTTGATAGTTAATGAGGGAGGCTGTAGTTGATAGTTAATGAGGGAGGCTGTAGTTGATAGTTAATGAGGGAGGCTGTAGTTGATAGTTAATGAGGGAGGCGATAGTTAATGAGGGAGGCTATAGTTAATGAGGGAGGCTGTAGTTGATAGTTAATGAGGGAGGCTGTAGTTGTCATCGCTGGGAGGGGAGGGAGAGGAAGGCCCCCGACTGGAAGGGGAGGGGGAGAGAAGGCCCCCGACTAGAAGGGGGGGAGAGAGAAGGTCCCCGGCTGGAAGGGGGGGGGAGAGAAGGCCCCCGGCTGGAAGGGGGGGGGAGAGAAGGCCCCCGGCTGGAAGGAGAGGAAACTAATAAAACAGTCCATATTTTTCTGCTATACATAATTTATATGAACAGTTTGAGTCCCTCCCTGCTTCATGATGTTTCTAACAGAAACTCAACTGTTTGAAAGAGGGAGAAAATAAAGACTATCTCTCTGAATGCTCTGCCTCAGAGGGTTCAGCCTCTCTGGCGGGTTGTTTTCACTCCACACATGTCCAATAGTTAGCTCTCTCTGTCTCTCTGTCTCGCTGTCTCGCTGTCTCTCTCTCTGTCTCGCTCTCTCTATCTCTCTGGCGGGTTGTTTTCACTCCACACATGTCCAATAGTTAGCTGTCTCTCTCTCTGTCTCGCTGTCTCTCTCTCTGTCTCGCTGTCTCTCTCTCTGTCTCGCTGTCTCTCTCTCTGTCTCGCTGTCTCTCTCTCTGTCTCGCTGTCTCTCTCTCTGTCTCTCTGGCGGGTTGTTTTCACTCCACACATGTCCAATAGTTAGCTGTCTCTCTCGCTGTCTCTCTCTCTCGCTGTCTCTCTCTCTCGCTGTCTCTCTCTCTCGCTGTCTCTCTGGCGGGTTGTTTTCACTCCACATGTCCAATAGTTAGCTGTCTCTCTCTCTCTCTCTCTCTCTCTCGCTGTCTCTCTGGCGGGTTGTTTTCACTCCACACATGTCCAATAGTTAGCTCTCTCTCTCTCTCGCTGTCTCTCTGTCTCTCTGGCGGGTTGTTTTCACTCCACACATGTCCAATAGTTAGCTGTCTCTCTCGCTGTCTCTCTCTCTCGCTGTCTCTCTCGCTGTCTCTCTCGCTGTCTCTCTCGCTGTCTCGCTGTCTCTCTCTCTCTCGCTGTCTCTGTCTGTCTCTCTGTCTCTCTGTCTCTCTGTCTCTCTGTCTCTCCTCTCTCTGTCTCTCTGTCTCTCTGTCTCCTCTGTCTCTCTGTCTCCTCTGTCTCCTCTGTCTCCTCTGTCTCCTCTGTCTCTCTGTGTATGTGGAAACATTGGTATATTGTCCTTCTACTTATGTTGTTTGTGTTAAAGTGTGTGTATTGGCAGTGTGATGTGGGACCTCAACATCTGGTTGTCATCGCTGGGAGAATAGGTGCTGGGGCCTCGTTCTGGGAGCTGGCTACACTGTGTTAGTCTGGGAGCTGGCTACACTGTGTTAGTCTGGGAGCTGGCTACACTGTGTTAGTCTGGGAGCTGGCTACACTGTGTTAGTCTGGGAGCTGGCTACACTGTGTTAGTCTGGGAGCTGGCTACACAGACACGGCGACACAGACAGAGACACCGGCGCAGACGCAGAGACGCGCAGACAGAGGGACGCAGACAGAGGGACGCAGACAGAGGGACGCAGACAGAGGGACGCAGACAGAGGGACGCAGACAGAGGGACGCAGACAGAGGGACGCAGACAGAGGGACGCAGACAGAGGGACGCAGACAGAGGGACGCAGACAGAGAGACACGCCAACAGACACATGTACCCAAAGGGATTAGGATGAGTGGTATTGAATAACAACCTGAAGACATGACTGACTCAGACAGAGGATGAGTACTGGAATACCACACACATAATATTCCTCAGGTACCAGAGAGGCTTGTAGAGGGTGGGTGTGTGTGATGGTACACATGAGATTCTCTGTCCCTGAGTGATGTGTTGGCTAATGAAATTTGACTGTGGTGTTTAAACACGTCTGAGCCCCAGTGTCATGAGTAACCTCTTAGTATTCCTCAGGTTAGAACCACCAACGTGTGTGTGATGTCTGTCTTCGTATTCCCTTAGGTAAGAACCCGCTACAAAGGGACTCGAGGCTGAATAAGAAATCATTTCACATCACTAATTATTATCAGCGTTCCTTTATTACTGTCTGAACGCCTGGCTCTTTATCTGGAACTTTCCAAGCAACCTGTCTCCATCTCTCTTTCTTTCCCTCTCTCAATCTTTCTTTCTTCCCCCTCTCTCCCCAGTGCAGGATTGGAACTAGGCCGTGACAAATCAACATTCCATTTTAAGCTGTGTTAAATGTGTCTGAGATAGCAGTGGAGCACAGAAACAGAGCAGCCTCTCTAGTGGGGCCTGCTGCATTATGGGATCTCCATGATTATGGGAAGATTTGAAGAGAATATTCTCATCCCTAAAAGATTTGCACACACACCAGTTTGGCTTTTGTTATCGAGAAAATAGTCACTTCCTCAATCTCCCCACACACACCACGCCAGAGAGGAGGTTCTCTGACATCAATGAGATTGGGTGAGAGAGTGAGGGATCAGGTTTCAGAAACATGTCAGAACACGTCTGTTCTACTTGCTACTGTTCTACTTGCTACTGTTCTACATGCTACTGTTCTACATGCTACTGTTCTACATGCTACTGTTCTACATGCTACTGTTCTACATGCTACTGTTCTACAAGCTACTGTTCTACATGCTACTGTTCTACATGCTACTGTTCTACATGCTACTGTTCTACTTGCTACTGTTCTACTTGCTACTGTTCTACTTGCTACTGTTCTACTTGCTACTGTTCTACTTGCTACAGCCCCAGGCCAATGGTTTAATCATAATACAATCTTATCACCATTTTACTACATTCACAATGGTAAGAGGAATAGTTGAAGTGCTCATGAAAAGTTACTGAAGTGATGGTGACGTAATGTGGCGATGGTGAAGTAATGTGGCGATGGTGAAGTAATGTAGTGATGGTGAAGTAATGTAGTGATGGTGAAGTAATGTAGCGATGGTGTAATGTAGCGATGGTAGAGTAATGTAGCGATGGTGAAGTAATGTAGCGATGGTGGAGTAATGTAGCGATGGTGGTGTAATGTGGTCGATGGTGGAGTAATGTAGCGATGGTGGAGTAATGTAGCGATGGTGGAGTAATGTAGCGATGGTGGTGTAATGTGGTCGATGGTGGAGTAATGTGGGCGATGGTGGAGTAATGTGGTCGATGGTGGAGTAATGTGGTCGATGGTGGTGTAATGTAGCGATGGTGAAGTGATGTAGCGATGGTGGTGTAATGTAGCGATGGTGGTGTAATGCGGTCGATGGTGGAGTAATGTGGTCGATGGTGGAGTAATGTGGTCGATGGTGGAGTAATGTAGCGATGGTGGAGTAATGTGGTCGATGGTGGTGTAATGTAGCGATGGTGGTGTAATGTGGTCGATGGTGGAGTAATGTGGTCGATGGTGGAGTAATGTGGTCGATGGTGGAGTAATGTGGTCGATGGTGGAGTAATGTAGCGATGGTGGTGTAATGTAGCGATGGTGGTGTAATGTGGAGTAATGTGGCGATGGTGGAGTAATGTAGCGTTGGTGGTGTAATGTAGCGATGGTGGTGTAATGTAGCGATGGTGGTGTAATGTAGCGATGGTGGAGTAATGTGGTCGATGGTGGTGTAATGTGGCGATGGTGGTGTAATGTGGCGATGGTGGAGTAATGTGGCGATGGTGGTGTAATGTAGCGATGGTGGTGTAATGTGGAGTAATGTAGCGTTGGCGGTGTAATGTAGCGATGGTGGTGTAATGTAGCGATGGTGTAATGTAGCGATGGTGGTGTAATGTGGAGTAATATGGTGGAGTAATGTGGCGATGGTGGTGTAATGTAGCGATGGTGGAGTAATGTGGCGATGGTGGAGTAATGTGGCGATGGTGGAGTAATGTAGCGATGGTGGAGTAATGTGGCGATGGTGGTGTAATGTAGCGATGGTGAAGTAATGTGGTCGATGGTGGAGTAATGTGGTCGATGGTGGAGTAATGTGGGCGATGGTGGTGTAATGTGTCGATGGTGGAGTAATGTGGGCGATGGTGGTGTAATGTGTCGATGGTGGTGTAATGTGGCGATGGTGGTGTAATGTGGCGATGGTGGAGTAATGTGGCGATGGTGGTGTAATGTAGCGATGGTGGTGTAATGTGGAGTAATGTAGCGTTGGCGGTGTAATGTAGCGATGGTGGTGTAATGTAGCGATGGTGGTGTAATGTGGAGTAATGTAGCGTTGGCGGTGTAATGTAGCGATGGTGGTGTAATGTAGCGATGGTGTAATGTAGCGATGGTGGTGTAATGTGGAGTAATATGGTGGAGTAATGTGGCGATGGTGGTGTAATGTGGCGATGGTGGAGTAATGTGGCGATGGTGGAGTAATGTGGCGATGGTGGAGTAATGTAGCGATGGTGGAGTAATGTGGCGATGGTGGTGTAATGTAGCGATGGTGAAGTAATGTGGTCGATGGTGGAGTAATGTGGTCGATGGTGGAGTAATGTGGGCGATGGTGGTGTAATGTGTCGATGGTGGAGTAATGTGGGCGATGGTGGTGTAATGTGTCGATGGTGGAGTAATGTAGCGATGGTGGTGTAATGTGTCGATGGTGGAGTAATGTGGTCGATGGTGGTGTAATGTAGTGATGGTGGAGTAATGTAGCGATGGTGAAGTAATGTGGTCGATGGTGGAGTAATGTGGTCGATGGTGGTGTAATGTGTCGATGGTGGAGTAATGTGGTCGATGGTGGAGTAATGTGGTCGATGGTGGTGTAATGTAGCGATGGTGGTGTAATGTGGGCGATGGTGGTGTAATGTGGGCGATGGTGGAGTAATGTGGTCGATGGTGGAGTAATGTAGCGATGGTGGAGTAATGTGGCGATGGTGGAGTAATGTGGTCGATGGTGGAGTAATGTAGCGATGGTGGTGTAATGTGGTCGATGGTGGTGTAATGTAGCGATGGTGGAGTAATGTGGCGATGGTGGAGTAATGTGGGCGATGGTGGTGTAATGTGGCGATGGTGGAGTAATGTGGTCGATGGTGGAGTACTGTAGCGATGGTGGAGTAATGTGGTCGATGGTGGAGTAATGTGGTCGATGGTGGAGTAATGTGGTCGATGGTGGAGTAATGTGGTCGATGGTGGAGTAATGTGGTCGATGGTGGAGTAATGTGGTCGATGGTGGAGTAATGTGGTCGATGGTGGAGTAATGTGGTCGATGGTGGAGTAATGTGGTCGATGGTGGTGTAATGTGGTCGATGGTGGAGTAATGTGGTCGATGGTGGAGTAATGTAGCGATGGTGGTGTAATGTGGTCGATGGTGGAGTGGGGTAATGTAGCGTCGCTGGAGTGGGGTAATGTAGCGACGCTGGAGTGGAGTAATGTAGCGACGCTGGAGTGGAGTAATGTAGCGACGCTGGAGTGGAGTAATGTAGCGACGCTGAAGTGGAGAAATGTAGCGACGCTGGAGTGGAGTAATGTAGCAACGCTGGAGTGGAGTAATGTAGCGACGCTGGAGTGGAGTAATGTAGCGACGCTGGAGTGGAGTATTGTAGCGTCGCTGGAGTGGAGTAATGTAGCGATGCTGAAGTGGAGTAATGTAGCGACGCTGGAGTGGGGTAGCGACGCTGGAGTGGAGTAATGTAGCGATGCTGAAGTGGAGAAATGTAGCGACGCTGGAGTGGAGTAATGTAGCGACGCTGGAGTGGAGTAATGTAGCGACGCTGGAGTGGAGAAATGTAGCGACGCTGGAGTGGAGAAATGTAGCGACGCTGGAGTGGAGTAATGTAGCGACGCTGGAGTGGAGTAATGTAGCGACGCTGGAGTGGAGTAATGTAGCGACGCTGGAGTGGAGTAATGTAGCGACGCTGGAGTGGAGAAATGTAGCGACGCTGGAGTGGAGTAATGTAGCGACGCTGGAGTGGAGTAATGTAGCGACGCTGGAGTGGAGTAATGTAGCGACGCTGGAGTGGAGTAATGTAGCGACGCTGGAGTGGAGTAATGTAGCGAAGCTGGAGTGGAGTAATGTAGCGACGCTGGAGTGGAGTATTGTAGCGTCGCTGGAGTGGAGTAATGTAGCGATGCTGAAGTGGAGTAATGTAGCGACGCTGGAGTGGGGTAGCGACGCTGGAGTGGAGTAATGTAGCGATGCTGAAGTGGAGAAATGTAGCGACGCTGGAGTGGAGTAATGTAGCGACGCTGGAGTGGAGTAATGTGGCGACGCTGGAGTGGAGAAATGTAGCGACGCTGGAGTGGAGTAATGTAGCGACGCTGGAGTGGAGTAATGTAGCGACGCTGGAGTGGAGTAATGTAGCGACGCTGAAGTGGAGTAATGTAGCGACGCTGGAGTGGGGTAGCGACGCTGGAGTGGAGTAATGTAGCGATGCTGGAGTGGAGAAATGTAGCGACGCTGGAGTGGAGTAATGTAGCGACGCTGGAGTGGAGTAATGTAGCGACGCTGGAGTGGAGTAATGTAGCGATGCTGGAGTGGAGTAATGTAGCGACGCTGGAGTGGAGTAATGTAGCGACGCTGGAGTGGAGTAATGTAGCGACGCTGGAGTGGAGTAATGTAGCGACGCTGGAGTGGAGTAATGTAGCGACGCTGGAGTGGAGTAATGTAGCGACGCTGGAGTGGAGTAATGTAGCGACGCTGAAGTGGAGTAATGTAGCGACGCTGGAGTGGAGTATTGTAGCGTCGCTGGAGTGGAGTAATGTAGCGACGCTGGAGTGGGGTAGCGACGCTGGAGTGGAGTAATGTAGCGATGCTGAAGTGGAGAAATGTAGCGACGCTGGAGTGGAGTAATGTAGCGACGCTGGAGTGGAGTAATGTGGCGACGCTGGAGTGGAGAAATGTAGCGACGCTGGAGTGGAGTAATGTAGCGACGCTGGAGTGGAGTAATGTAGCGACGCTGGAGTGGAGTAATGTAGCGACGCTGGAGTGGAGTAATGTAGCGACGCTGAAGTGGAGTAATGTAGCGACGCTGGAGTGGGGTAGCGACGCTGGAGTGGAGTAATGTAGCGATGCTGAAGTGGAGAAATGTAGCGACGCTGGAGTGGAGTAATGTAGCGACGCTGGAGTGGAGTAATGTAGCGACGCTGGAGTGGAGTAATGTAGCGACGCTGGAGTGGAGTAATGTAGCGACGCTGGAGTGGAGTAATGTAGCGACGCTGGAGTGGAGTAATGTAGCGACGCTGGAGTGGAGTAATGTAGCGACGCTGGAGTGGAGTAATGTAGCGACGCTGGAGTGGAGTAATGTAGCGACGCTGGAGTGGAGTAATGTAGCGACGCTGGAGTGGAGTATTGTAGCGTCGCTGGAGTGGAGTAATGTAGCGATGCTGAAGTGGAGTAATGTAGCGACGCTGGAGTGGGGTAGCGACGCTGGAGTGGAGTAATGTAGCGATGCTGAAGTGGAGAAATGTAGCGACGCTGGAGTGGAGTAATGTAGCGACGCTGGAGTGGGGTAGCGACGCTGGAGTGGGGTAGCGACGCTGGAGTGGGGTAGCGACGGTAAATCATCAGTGTTTCCAAGATAATTGGTTGGTGTCCACTGACTAAACAGAGTCTAAAATGACTGCCTTGGTTAAAAAGCTTTAGTGGATCACAGTATTAAAATAGCCTGAAGTTAGAGACCCACTGGTCTGGTTATTGCCTGATAAAATCTGTTTCTCTGCCCTGTCCTCAACTGACCTGTTCTTCTTTAGGCAAGCATTTCCACTGTCTACATGATCCTCTCTCTCCCCCTCTCCCTTTTACTGTCTACATGATCCTCTCTCCCCCTCTCCCTTTCACTGTCTACATGATCCTCTCTTTCACTGTCTACATGATCCTCTCTCTTTCACTGTCTACATGATCCTCTCCCTTTCACTGTCTACATGATCCTCTCTCTCCCCCTCTCCCTTTCACTGTCTACATGATCCTCTCCCTTTCACTGTCTACATGATCCTCTCCCTTTCACTGTCTACATGATCCTCTCCCTTTCACTGTCTACATGAACCTCTCCCTTTCACTGTCTACATGAACCTCTCCCTTTCACTGTCTACATGATCCTCTCCCTTTCACTGTCTACATGATCCTCTCCCTTTCACTGTCTACATGATCCTCTCCCTTTCACTGTCTACATGATCCTCTCCCTTTCACTGTCTACATGATCCTCTCCCTTTCACTGTCTACATGATCCTCTCCCTTTCACTGTCTACATGATCCTCTCCCTTTCACTGTCTACATGATCCTCTCCCTTTCACTGTCTACATGATCCTCTCCCTTTCACTGTCTATATGATCTTCTCTCTCCCTTTCACTGTCTACATGATCCTCTCTCTCCCCCTCTCCCTTTCACTGTCTACATGATCCTCTCCCTCTCCCTTTCACTGTCTACATGATCTTCTCTCTCCCTTTCACTGTCTACATGATCTTCTCTCTCCCTTTCACTGTCTACATGATCCTCTCTCTCTCCCTTTCACTGTCTACATGATCCTCTCTCTCTCCCTTTCACTGTCTACATGATCCTCTCTCCCTTTCACTGTCTACATGATCCTCTCCCTTTCACTGTCTACATGATCCTCTCCCTTTCACTGTCTACATGATCCTCTCTCTCCCCCTCTCCCTTTCACTGTCTACATGATCCTCTCTCTTTCACTGTCTACATGATCCTCTCCCTTTCACTGTCTACATGATCTTCCCTCTCCCTTTCACTGTCTACATGATCCTCTCTCTCACCCTTTCACTGTCTACATGATCCTCTCTCCCCCTCTCCCTTTCACTGTCTACATGATCCTCTCTCCCCCTCTCCCTTTCACTGTCTACATGATCCTCTCCCTTTCACTGTCTACATGATCCTCTCCCTTTCACTGTCTACATGAGCCTCTCCCTTTCACTGTCTACATGAACCTCTCCCTTTCACTGTCTACATGAACCTCTCCCTTTCACTGTCTACATGAACCTCTCCCTTTCACTGTCTACATGATCCTCTCCCTTTCACTGTCTACATGATCCTCTCCCTTTCACTGTCTACATGATCCTCTCCCTTTCACTGTCTACATGATCCTCTCCCTTTCACTGTCTACATGATCCTCTCCCTTTCACTGTCTACATGATCCTCTCCCTTTCACTGTCTTTATGATCTTCTCTCTCCCTTTCACTGTCTACATGATCCTCTCTCTCCCCCTCTCCCTTTCACTGTCTACATGATCTTCTCTCTCCCTTTCACTGTCTACATGATCCTCTCTCTCTCCCTTTCACTGTCTACATGATCCTCTCTCTCTCCCTTTCACTGTCTACATGATCCTCTCTCCCTTTCACTGTCCACATGATCCTCTCCCTTTCACTGTCTACATGATCCTCTCCCTTTCACTGTCTACATGATCCTCTCTCCCCCTCTCCCTTTCACTGTCTACATGATCCTCTCTCACCCTCTCCCTTTCACTGTCTACATGATCCTCTCTCTCCCCCTCTCCCTTTCACTGTCTACATGATCCTCTCTCCCCCTCCCCTGCTCTCTCCCCCTCTCTCTTTCACTGGCTACATGATCCTCTCTCTTTCACTGTCTACATGATCCTCTCCCTTTCACTGTCTACATGATCCTCTCCCTTTCACTCTCTACATGAGCCTCTCCCTCTCCCTTTCACTCTCTACATGATCCTCCCCCTCTCCCTTTCACTCTCTACATGATCCTCTCCCTTTCACTCTCTACATGATCCTCTCCCTTTCACTCTCTACATGATCCTCTCTCTCCCCCTCTCCCTTTCACTCTCTACATGATCCTCTCTCTCCCCCTCTCCCTTTCACTCTCTACATGATCCTCTCTCTCCCCCTCTCCCTTTCACTCTCTACATGATCCTCTCTCTCCCCCTCTCCCTTTCACTCTCTACATGATCCTCTCTCTCCCCCTCTCCCTTTCACTCTCTACATGATCTTCTCTCTTCCCCTCTCCCCTGCTCTCTCCCCATCTCTCATTCACTGTCTACATGATCTTCTCTCTCCCCTTCTCCCTTTCACTGTCCACATGATCCTCTCTACCCCTCTCCCTTTCACTGTTTACATTATATTCTCTCTCCCCTTCTCCCTTTCACTGTCTACATGATCTTCTCTCTCCCCCTCTCCCTTTCACTGTCTACATGATCCTCTATCCCCCTCTCCCTTTCACTGTCTACATGAACCTCTCTCCCCCTCTCCCTTTCACTGTCTACATGATCTTCTCTCTCCCCCTCTCCATTTCACTGTCTACATGATATTCTCTCTCCCCTGCTCTCTCCCCATCTCTCATTCACTGTACATGAGCCTCTCCCTCTGCTCTCTTCTCTGTTCAAACTGAGACCAGCCTGGACCACCAGGATTACAAGGTCTTTGTGTTGCAGCAGAGAGAAAGGGAGGGAGAGAAAAGGAGCTGAATGTGAAATAAAGAGGGGGTGTTCAGCTAGGAGGGGAAGGGGTTGGTGGTGGTTTGGGTGGTTGGTGTTGGTTGGTTGGGGGGGTGGGGGTTGGTTGGGGGGGTAGTTTGGTGAGGGAGGGGTTGGTAGGTTGGTTGGTTTGGTGGGGTGTGTGGTTTGGTGAGGGTGGTTGGTTGGTTTGGTAAGGGGGTGGTGTGGTAGGTAGGTGGTTGGTTGGTTTGTTTGGTGAGTGAGTGGTTTGGTGAGGGAGTGTTTGGTTGGTGGAGTGTTTGGTTGGTGGAGGGGTGGGTGGTTGGTTGGTTGGTTTGGTGAGGTTTGGTGGGTTGGTTGGTTTGGTGGGGTGGGTTGGTTGGTTTGGTGGTGAGGGTTGGTTTGGTGGGGTGGTTGGTTGGTTTGGTGGGGTGGAGTGGTTGGTTGGTTGGTTTGGTGGGGTGGAGTGGTTGTTTGGTGGGGTGGAGTGGTTGGTTGGTTTGGTGGGGTGGAGTGGTTGGTTGGTTGGTTTGGTGGGGTGGAGTGGTTGGTTTGGTGGGGTTGGTTGGTTTGGTGGGGTGGGTTGGTTGGTTTGGTGAGAGGGTGGTTGGTCTGTCTGCCTGTCTGGAAGTCTGCTTTTCTTTCTCTGTCCAGGGATGTGTCCCACATGGCACCCTATTCACTTTGTAGTGCACTACTTTAGACCAGAATCCTATGAGCCCTGGTCAAAAGAAGTACACTGTATAGTGGATAGGGTACCATGGTGGGGCCCAGTCTGTCTGGCTTTCCGTCCCCTCCCTCCCTCCCTCCCTCCCTCCCTCCCTTGTCATTAGGGTGGTTAAGTGTGCTATTGGGCTCTTAGTGGTCTATTCAGCCTGAAGAATGTTTCACAGGCAAGGACCACAATGAAATACGAGACTGACACACCTCCCTCTGAATCAACACACACACACACACACACACACACACACACACACACATTCATTCTCGCATGCAGGCTCAGTCACTCACATACACGAGCTTGCAGGGATGCACGGGCACGTAGACACACGCACACACAACCCGATACTCGCATTCTGACACACACACAACTCAATACTTTCCCCTCATCACATTGCATTCATTCCTCCCCATTGTGAAATTGCATTTATATTGGCATCAGTTAATGCCTATTGTGGCCAGATCACTTTTCATAAACTAATAAACCTGATCCTTTAAAGGAAATGATGACTGAAGGACAGATTAAAAATAGACTCCTTCACAATGATTGAGGGGAGAGAGGATGGAAGTAGAGGAGAAGGGGGGTTGATGAGAGGATGGAAGTAGAGAAGGGCGGTTGAGGAGAGGATGGAAGTAGAGAAGGGCGGTTGAGGAGAGGATAGAAGTAGAGGAGAAGGGGGGTTGAGGAGAGGATGGAAGTAGAGAAGGGCAGTTGAGGAGAGGATAGAAGTAGAGGAGAAGGGGGGTTGAGGAGAGGATGGAAGTAGAGAAGGGCGGTTGAGGAGAGGATGGAAGTAGAGAAGGGCGGTTGAGGAGAGGATAGAAGTAGAGGAGAAGGGGGGTTGAGGAGAGGATGGAAGTAGAGAAGGGCAGTTGAGGAGAGGATAGAAGTAGAGGAGAAGGGGGGTTGAGGAGAGGATGGAAGTAGAGGAGAGGGGGGGTTGAGGGGATGGAAGTAGAGGAGAAGGGGGGTTGAGGAGAGGGGATGGAAGGAGAGAAGGGGGGTTGAGGAGGGGGATGGAAGTAGAGGAGAAGGGGGGTTGAGGAGAGGTGATGGAAGTAGAGGAGAGGGGGGGATGGGAGGAGAGGGGGTGTTGAGGTGATGGAAGTAGAGGAGAGGGGGGGTTGAGGAGAGGGGATGGAAGTAGAGGAGAGGGGGGGATGGGAGGAGAGGGGGTGTTGAGGTGATGGAAGTAGAGGAGGGGGGGTTGAGGTGATGGAAGTAGAGGAGTGGTGAGTTTGAGGGGAGGTTGAGGAGAGGGGATGGAAGTAGAGAAGGGGGGTTGAGGAGAGGAGGGGTGGAAGTAGAGAAGGGGGGTTGGGTTGAGGTGATGGAAGTAGAGGAGTGGTGAGTTTGAGGAGAGGGGAGGTTGAGGAGAGGGGAGGGAGAGGGGAGGTTGAGGAGAGGTTGAGGAGAAGGGGGGGTTGAGGGGATGGAATTAGAGGAGAAGGGGGGTTGAGGAGAGGGGATGGAAGTAGAGAAGGGGGGTTGAGGAGAGGGGATGGAAGTAGAGAAGGGGGGTTGGGTTGAGGTGATGGAAGTAGAGGAGTGGTGAGTTTGAGGAGAGGGGAGGTTGAGGAGAGGGGAGGTTGAGGAGAGGTTGAGGAGAGGGGATGGAAGTAGAGAAGGGGGGTTGAGGAGAGGAGGGGTGGAAGTAGAGAAGGGGGGTTGGGTTGAGGTGATGGAAGTAGAGGAGTGGTGAGTTTGAGGAGAGGGGAGGTTGAGGAGAGGGGAGGGAGAGGGGAGGTTGAGGAGAGGTTGAGGAGAAGGGGGGGTTGAGGGGATGGAATTAGAGGAGAAGGGGGGTTGAGGAGAGGGGATGGAAGTAGAGAAGGGGGGTTGGGTTGAGGTGATGGAAGTAGAGGAGTGGTGAGTTTGAGGAGAGGGGAGGTTGAGGAGAGGGGAGGGAGAGGGGAGGTTGAGGAGAGGGGAGGGAGAGGGGAGGTTGAGGAGAGGTTGAGGAGAGGGGATGGAAGTAGAGAAGGGGGGTTGAGGAGAGGAGGGGTGGAAGTAGAGGACAGGGGGGGTTGAGCAGGGTTGAGGAGCTGGATGGAAGTAGAAGAGAAGGGGGTTGAGGAGATGGAAGTAGAAGAGAAGGGGGTTGAGGAGAAGGGGGGTTGAGGGGATGGAAGTAGAGGAGAAGGGGGGTTGAGGAGAGGGGATGGAAGTAGAGAAGGGGGGTTGAGGAGAGGGGATGGAAGTAGAGGAGAAGGGGGATTGAGGAGAGGGGATGGAGAGACGAGGGGAGGGGGATGGAAGAGCAGAGAGGAGTGTTTGTGCTCAGCTACTAGTGGTGGTGGAGGCAGGCCCAGCCTAGTGGTGGTGGAGGCAGGCCCAGCCGAGTGGTGGTGGAGGCAGGCTCAGCCGAGTGGTGGTGGTGGAGGCAGGCCCAGCCGAGTGGTGGTGCTGGAGGCAGGCCCAGCCGAGTGGTGGTGGTGGTGGTGGTGGAGGCAGGCCCAGCCGAGTGGTGGTGGTGGTGGTGGAGGCAGGCCCAGCCGAGTGGTGGTGGAGGCAGGTCCAGCCGAGTGGTGGTGGAGGCAGGCCCGGCCGAGGGGTGGTGGAGGCGGGCCCGGCCGAGGGGTGGTGGAGGCGGGCCCGGCCGAGTGGTGGTGGTGGAGGCGGGCCCGGCCGAGTGGTGGTGGTGGAGGCGGGCCCGGCCGAGTGGTGGTGGTGGAGGCGGGCCCGGCCGAGTGGTGGTGGTGGAGGCGGGCCCGGCCGAGTGGTGGTGGTGGAGGCGGGCCCGGCCGAGTGGTGGTGGTGGAGGCGGGCCCGGCCGAGTGGTGGTGGTGGAGGCGGGCCCGGCCGAGTGGTGGTGGTGGAGGCGGGCCCGGCCGAGTGGTGGTGGTGGAGGCGGGCCCGGCCGAGTGGTGGTGCTGGAGGCGGGCCCGGCCGAGTGGTGGTGCTGGAGGCGGGCCCGGCCGAGTGGTGGTGCTGGAGGCGGGCCCGGCCGAGTGGTGGTGCTGGAGGCGGGCCCGGCCGAGTGGTGGTGCTGGAGGCGGGCCCGGCCGAGTGGTGGTGCTGGAGGCAGGCCCAGCCGAGTGGTGGTGCTGGAGGCAGGCCCAGCCGAGTGGTGGTGGTGGTGGAGGCAGGCCCAGCCGAGTGGTGGTGGTGGTGGTGGAGGCAGGCCCAGCCGAGTGGTGGTGGAGGCAGGCCCGGCCGAGGGGTGGTGGAGGCGGGCCCGGCCGAGGGGTGGTGGAGGCGGGCCCGGCCGAGGGGTGGTGGAGGCGGGCCCGGCCGAGTGGTGGTGGTGGAGGCGGGCCCGGCCGAGTGGTGGTGGTGGAGGCGGGCCCGGCCGAGTGGTGGTGCTGGAGGCGGGCCCGGCCGAGTGGTGGTGCTGGAGGCGGGCCCGGCCGAGTGGTGGTGCTGGAGGCGGGCCCGGCCGAGTGGTGGTGCTGGAGACGGGCCGAGTGGTGGTGGTGGAGGCGGGCCCAGCGTGGTGGCGGGCCCAGCCGAGTGGTGGTGGTGGTGCTGGAGGCGGGCCCAGCCGAGTGGTGGTGCTGGAGACGGGCCGAGTGGTGGTGGTGGAGGCGGGCCCAGCGTGGTGGCGGGCCCAGCCGAGTGGTGGTGGTGGTGCTGGAGGCGGGCCCAGCCGAGTGGTGCTGGAGGCTGTCTCTTTCAAAAACTATTTGTTTTCTCTTCTTAAAACAGCCTCCTGAGAAAGACTGTAAATATATTCTCCATTCTTCAAACTTCCCCTATTTCCCAGCAGACTGCTGATGGACTTAGGTCCACTTCAGGCTCTGGGGTTGATTAATAGTCCTTGTCAATCATGTAAGCATGTGTGATTTAGCAGCCTGGATTACAGTCATAAATCTATAGAGAGCAGTGTTAAATGATAAAGATGTGTGTAAATGCAGTAATGTGGGTCTGGCAGGTATTGAATACTGTGTAAATGGCAGCATAGCATTTCCCCACTGAGCTGCTGGCCCTGTTCACACACTAATAACACAGACCTAACAAAGAGCAGGAGAGAGAGGAATGACTAAGTAGTGTGGCCTTAAGAAATGTTCTTCATCACTGTGTGTGGTTAGTAGGGTCCACAGTGGGTAGGGGACAGACCTTTATTGAGAGAGACGGGCTCTATTCACTCACTCACACTCACTCACTCACTCACATACTCACACTCACATATATACAGTTGAAGTCATACACCTTAGCCAAATATATTTAAACTCAGTTTTTCACAGAATAATAGAGAGAGTGATTTATTTCTGCTTTTATTTCTTTCATCACATTCCCAGTGGGTCAGAAGTTGACATACACTCAATTAGTATTTGGTAGCATTGCCTTTAAATTGTTTAACTTGGGTCAAACGTTTTGGGTAGCCTTCCACAAGCTTCCCACAATAAGTTGGGTGAATTTTGGCCCATTCCTCCTGACAGAGCTGGTGTAACTGAGTCAGGTTTGTAGGCCTCCTTGCTCGCACACGCTTCTTCAGTTCTGCCCACACATTTTCTATAGGATTGAGGTCAGGGCTTTGTGATGGCTACTCCAATACCTTGACTTTGTTGTCCTTAAGCCATTTTGCCACAACTTTGGAAGTATGCTTGGGGTCATTGTCCATTTGGAAGACCCATTTGCGACCAAGCTTTAACTTCCTGCAGCAAAGCACCCCCACAACATGATGCTGCCACCCCGGTGCTTCACGGTTGGGATGGTGTTCTTCGGCTTGCAAGCCTCTCCCTTTTTCCTCCAAACATGATGATTGTCATTATGGCCAAACAGTTCTATTTTTGTTTCATCCGACCAGTGGACATTTCTCCAGAAAGTATGATATTTGTCCCAATGTGCAGATGCAAACCGTAGTCTGTCTTTTTTAAGGTGATTTTTATACAGTGACTTCATCCTTGCTGAGTGGTGTTTCAGGTTATGTCGATATAAGACTCGTTTTACTGTGGATATTAATACTTTTGTATCTTCACAAGGTCCTTTGCTGTTCTGGGATTGATTTGCACTTTTCGCACCATAGTTCATTCATCTCTAGGTGACAGAACGCGTCTCCTTCCTGAGCGGTATGATGGCTGTGTGGTTCCATGGTGTTTATACTTGAGTGCTATTGTTTGTGCAGATGAACGTGGTACCTTCAGGCATTTGGAAATTTCTCCCAAGGATGAACCAGACTTGTGGAGGTCTACAATGTTTTTTCTGAGGTCTTGGCTGATTTATTTTGATTTTCCCATGATGTCAAGCAAAGAGGCACTGAATTTGAAGGTAGGCCTTGAAATACATCCACAGGTACACCTCCAACTGACTCAAATGATGTCAATTAGCCTATCAGAAGCTTTTAAAGCCATGACATCATTTTCTGGAATTTCCAAAGCTGTTTAAAGGCACAGTCAATTTAGTGTATGTAAACTTCTGACCCACTGGAATTGTGATATAGTGAATTATAAGTGAAATAATCTGTCTGAAACAATTGTTGGAAAAATTACTTGTCATGCACAAAGTAGATGTCCTAACAGACTTGCCAAAACTATAGATTGATAACAAGAAATTTGTGGAGGGGTTGAAAAACAAGTTTTAATGACTCCAACCTAAGTGCATGTAAACTTCTGACTTCAACTGTACGTACATACATACATACATACATACATACATACACACATACACACATACACACATACACACATACACACACACACACACACACACACACACACATACCTGAGGCATAGAACCCATCTATAAGCCAGTTTAACAGCCCAGTAGGGCTCTGTGTGGCCTCTGTGGCTGAGTTGTCTCACTGTGGTGTGTGGTTTTGGTTTGCAGTGAGGCCAGGATAGACAGACTCACAGCCCCAGGCACCTCTCTCTCTACAATATGTTGGGCCCACTCTGTCCCTGCACTGTGGAACCCAGGAGTCATGTTTTAGGAGGTTGGACATGATTTATTTAACCTTTTTATTTAACTAAGGAAGTCAGTTAAGGACAAATTCTTATTTATTATGACTTCCACTGTTGTGTATTTTAAAGTCATAAACCCATGTAAACAACTACGCCAGCATGTCCCCTGGTCCCCCGGCTGTCCCCTAGTCCCCCGGCTGTCCCCTAGTCCCCCGGCTGTCCCCTGGTCCCCCAGCATGTCCCCTAGTCCCCCGGCTGTCCCCTGGTCCCCCGGCTGTCCCCTAGTCCCCCGGCTGTCCCCCGGTCCCCCGGCTGTCCCCCGGTCCCCCGGCTGTCCCCCGGTCCCCCGGCTGTCCCCCGGTCCCCCGGCTGTCCCCCGGTCCCCCGGCTGTCCCCCGGTCCCCCGGCTGTCCCCCGGTCCCCCAGCATGTCCCCTGGTCCCCCAGCATGTCCCCTGGTCCCCCGGCTGTCCCCTGGTCCCCCGGCTGTCCCCTGGTCCCCCGGCTGTCCCCTAGTCCCCCGGCTGTCCCCTGGTCCCCCGGCTGTCCCCTGGTCCCCCGGCTGTCCCCCGGCTGTTCCCCAGTCCCCGGGTGTGGCTGAAACAGCCAAACCCACTCATTTGAAGAGGTGTTCTCATGCTGCTGAAGTTATAGTGTATCTGCGGGCCTGTCAGTGGCCGGACCAGTGAAACACCCAGTCCGACAGCACTGTGGAGGAGGGGCGGTGTGTGACAGCGAGCTGCCACTGTGTCAGATCTCTGGGACGTGGTGTCTTCTCTGTCACACACACCTTCGCTGGCCTTCCTGTAGAGCCAAAAGAAACCACTGCGTCACTTGTTTTTCTGTGTGTGCGCGTGTGCGTGTGTGTGTGTGTGTGTGTGTGTGTGTACTTTTTGATTGATAATCCCTGCAATAGGCAGAGCTAGGGGATTTATCAGAGTTCAGGCTGCTCATTGGAACTATACAACACTACTGCTAATAAATAACCCCATCTGAGAATATTGACCCTCTGCCGGGGAGAATTCTGGGTCATTTCTCCAGGCTCCATATCTGATCGTCCCACAAAGTTAGAGGGAGAGCGAGGGATACGGGAGAAATGAGGTGGTCAGAATTCAATTACTGAAAAGGTTACTATTGTTGGGGGGATATATTATACTCTTTCACTACGTTTTCTTTCTCCCATCTCTCTCTTTCTCCCATCCCTCTCTTTCTCTTTCTCCCGTCCCTCTCTCAGGTCTAGGTATTAGTCAGCTCTCCTCCTGGGGGAGCTGTTGTTATAATGGATGTGTGGTCTGACTCATTCACCTATAATGATGCCAGTCCAGTCCACACTGTCAGCTGTAATGGTAGTGGATGGCAGCAGCAGTCCACTGCTCAGTCTGTTATCCAGCTGAGGTGAAATGGTGCTTGTTACTATGGCATTAGGTAGAGGGGGTTTTGGTAGAAGACGTTGCTATGGCAGTAGGTAGGGAGTAGGGTAGATGGTTGAGGGGGTTTTGGTAGAAGGCGTTGCTATGGCAGTAGGTAGGGTAGATGGTTGAGGGGGTTTTGGTAGAAGGCGTTGCTATGGCAGTAGGTAGGGAGTAGGGTAGATGGTTGAGGGGGTTTTGGTAGAAGGCGTTGCTATGGCAGTAGGTAGGGAGTAGGGTAGATGGTTGAGGGGGTTTTGGTAGAAGGCGTTGCTATGGCAGTAGGTAGGGAGAGGGTAGATGGTTGAGGGGGTTTTGGTAGAAGGCGTTGCTGTGGCAGTAGGTAGGGAGTAGGGTAGATGGTTGAGGGGGTTTTGGTAGAAGGCGTTGCTATGGCAGAGGGTTGGGGTTGTTTTGAAGGAGGACTGTAATCATTACATCCAGGACTGATATTCCATCAGGGAGATAAAAGAGGGGTGGAGAGAGCGACACGCGGGGGGGTGCAGAGAGCGACACGCGGGGGGGTGCAGAGAGCGACACGCGGGGGGGTGCAGAGAGCGACACGCGGGGGGGTGCAGAGAGCGACACGCGGGGGGGTGCAGAGAGCGACACGCGGGGGGGTGCAGAGAGCGACACGCGGGGGAGTGCAGAGAGCGACACGCGGGGGGGGTGCAGAGAGCGACACGCGGGGGGGGTGCAGAGAGCGACACGCGGGGGGGGTGCAGAGAGCGACACGCGGGGGGGGGGGGGGGGTGCAGAGAGCGACACGCGGGGGGGGGGGGTGCAGAGAGCGACACGCGGGGGGGGTGCCGAGAGCGACAGACAGCGTTCAGGCTCTGCTGTGTTTAGTCCAGACAGGGTTCAGGCTCTGCTGTGTTTAGTCCAGACAGGGTTCAGGCTCTGCTGTGCTGTAGCACTAAGATGTGGAGGCCAAGGGAACAGTCAGTGTGTTGTCTTGTTATCAGCTTGTCAGTTGGACTCAAAATGTCAAAACTGTGACAGAGTATTGATCCCTCGTATCTCTGGACTCTGACCCCATAAATGCAAGATGGGATGTTTTCCTCTGTATGTCAGCTGTTATTGCTGGCCTCAGGAAGATGCTGTGTCAATGTTCACGCTGGTGGAAAGAAATTGTAAAGCTTGGCTGTAATTTCTTCTCAACTTGACAAGAAAATGCCTGACACTGTTTATTGCCCGAGTCATCATTTAATGGTGCTGACAGATTAGATGTTGAGTGACTATTTTTCTCTCTCTGTCTGTGTCAATCTTTATCTCTCTGAAACCCCCAGGTCTATAGGCTCAGAAAGAGAGTCTGAGAGACAGATGGACGGAAGAGAGGGGTTCTGAGAGAGAGAAAGAAGAGAGGGATTCAGAGAGAGATGGAGAGAAGAGAGGGGTTCAGAGAGTCTGAGAAGAGAGGGGTTCAGAGAGAGAGTCTGAGAGATGGAGAATAGAGGGATTCAGAGAGTCAGAGATGGAGAGAAGAGAGGGGTTCAGAGAGTCTGAGAGATGGAGAGAAGAGGGGTTCAGAGAGAGTCTGAGAGATGGAGAGAAGAGAGGGGTTCAGAGAGAGAGTCTGAGAGATGGAGAGAAGAGAGGGGTTCAGAGAGAGTGAGAGATGGAGAGAAGAGAGGGGTTCAGAGAGAGAGTGAGAGATTGAGAGAAGAGAAGGGTTCAGAGAGAGAGTCTGAGAGCTGGAGAGAAGAGAGGGGTTCAGAGAGAGAGTCAGATATGAAGAGAGGGGTTCAGAGAGAGTCTGAGACAGAGATGGAGAGAAGAGAGGGTCAGAGCTGGAGAGAAGAAAAGGTTTCAGAGAGAGTCTGAGAGATGGAGAGAAGAGAGGGGTTCAGAGAGAGTCTGAGAGATGGAGAGAAGAGGGTTTCAGAGAGAGTCTGAGAGATGGAGAAAAGAGAGGGGTTCAGAGAGAGAGACGGGTGGAGAGAAGAGAGGGGTTCCGAGAGAGAGTCTGAGAGATGGAGAGAAGAGAGGGGTTCAGAGAGATGGAGAGAAGTGAGGGGTTCAGAGAGAGTCTGAGAGATGGAGAGAAGAGAGGGGTTCAGAAAGAGAGTCTGAGAGATGGAGAGAAGAGAGGGGTTCAGAGAGATGGAGAGAAGAGAGGGGTTCAGAGAGATGGAGAGAAGAGAGGGGTTCCGAGAGAGAGTCTGAGAGATGGAGAGAAGAGAGGGGTTCAGAGAGAAAACACACTGGAAGAGGGGTCAGGCCTAGACCACTGAAATATAACGTAGCCACTCTATCAGAATGTTCCAGAACAGATAACAGGATGGAGGGTTTGGGCTGGGTGAGACTGGGAAGGCCCAGTCAGCAGGAGATGAACATCTAGCTGCAGTCTCTCACCAATAGTTCTACTACTGGGCCTCTATATGGGGAAGAAACTCCTGTTCCACCACGGGTGTCAAATACCTTAAAGTACTACTTACGTAGTTTTTGGGGTTATCTGTACTATACTATTTATAGTTTTGACAACTGTACTTTTTACCCCATTTTCCCTGACACCTAAAAGTACTGGTTACATTTTGAATGGTTAGCAGGACAAGAAAATTGTCAAATTTTTGCACTTCTCAAGAGAACATCCCTGGTCATCCCTACTACCCCTGATCTGGCGGACTCACTAAACAGAGAACATCCCTGGTCATCCCTACTACCCCTGATCTGGCGGACTCACTAAACAGAGAACATCCCTGGTCATCCCTACTACCCCTGATCTGGCGGACTCACTAAACAGAGAACATCCCTGGTCATCCCTACTACCCCTGATCTGGCGGACTCACTAAACAGAGAACATCCCTGGTCATCCCTACTACCCCTGATCTGGCAGACTCACTAAACACACATGCTTACTTTGTAAATGATGTCTGAGTGTTGGAGTGTGCCCCTGGCTGTCTGTAAATAAAAAGGTGCCGTCTGGGTTGCTTAATGTAAGGAATTTGAAATGATTTCTACATTTACTTTTGATACTTAAGTATATTTAAAACCAAGTACTTTTAGACTTTACCTCCAGGTGTATTTTACTGGGTGACTTTCACTTTACCTCCAGGTGTATTTTACTGGGTGACTTTCACTTTACCTCAAGGTGTATTTTACTGGGTGACTTTCACTTTACCTCCAGGTGTATTTTACTGGGTGACTTTCACTTTACCTCCAGGTGTATTTTACTGGGTGACTTTCACTTTACCTCCAGGTGTATTTTACTGGGTGACTTTCACTTTACCTCCAGGTGTATTTTACTGGGTGACTTTCACTTTACCTCCAGGTGTATTTTACTGGGTGACTTTCACTTTACCTCAAGGTGTATTTTACTGGGTGACTTTCACTTTACCTCAAGGTGTATTTTACTGGGTGACTTTCACTTTACCTCCAGGTGTATTTTACTGGGTGACTTTCACTTTACCTCAAGGTGTATTTTACTGGGTGACTTTCACTTTACCTCAAGGTGTATTTTACTGGGTGACTTTCACTTTACCTCCAGGTGTATTTTACTGGGTGACTTTCACTTTACCTCCAGGTGTATTTTACTGGGTGACTTTCACTTTACCTCCAGGTGTATTTTACTGGGTGACTTTCACTTTACCTCCAGGTGTATTTTACTGGGTGACTTTCACTTTACCTCAAGGTGTATTTTACTGGGTGACTTTCACTTTACCTCCAGGTGTATTTTACTGGGTGACTTTCACTTTACCTCCAGGTGTATTTTACTGGGTGACTTTCACTTTTACTTTTTTTCAAGTTTTCCAATTGGGTACTTTTTCCACCACTGTACTCTTCCACACATTCTCCTCCTCAGAGAGACTGGCTCTAAGTGCTATTTTCTCTCTGAAGTGTCAGATTGAGGCCACTGTAGAAGGATCTGTGGGCTACAGGGCATCTCCCTGCCTGCCATCAGCTGACTAGAAGGGTCTGTGGGCTACAGGGAATCTCACTGCCTGCCATCAGCTGACTGTAGAAGGATCTGTGGGCTACAGGGCATCTCCCTGCCTGCCATCAGCTGACTGTAGAAGGGTCTGTGGGCTACAGGGCATCTCCCTGCCTGCCATCAGCTGACTGTAGAAGGGTCTGTGGGCTACAGGGCATCTCCCTGCCTGCCATCAGCTGACTGTAGAAGGGTCTGTGGGCTACAGGGAATCTCCCTGCCTGCCATCAGCTGACTGTAGAAGGGTCTGTGGGCTACAGGGAATCTCCCTGCCTGCCATCAGCTGACTGTAGAAGAGTCTGTGGGCTACAGGGAATCTCCCTGCTTGCCATCAGCTGACTGTAGAAGGGTCTGTGGGCTACAGGGAATCTGCCTGCCATCAGCTGACTGTAGAAGGGTCTGTGGGCTACAGGGAATCTGCCTGCCATCAGCTGACTGTAGAAGGGTCTGTGGGCTACAGGGAATATCCCTGCCATCAGCTGACTGTAGAAGGGTCTGTGGGCTACAGGGAATCTGCCTGCCATCAGCTGACTGTAGAAGGGTCTGTGGGCTACAGGGAATCTCCCTGCCTGCCATCAGCTGACTGTAGAAGAGTCTGTGGGCTACAGGTAATCTCCCTGCCTGCCATCAGCTGACTGTAGAAGGGTCTGTGGGCTACAGGGAATCTCCCTGCCTGCCATCAGCTGACTGGGTGGATCGTTCTCAGTCATTTCCTGCATGGTAAAATCGAGAAGGGAAGTCATAGATTTGGCATCAGTTTTCCTTTCCACTGTAAGCTTGGTTTATTCATGTCCATTTATAGAATGTTGTGTGTCATAGACATTTTGTTCTGAACAGCAAAATCCAATTATTTAGTCATAATTTGCCTGTAACCTCCCAATCTGATATACTGTAGGATGGCATGAATGGAGTGCGATGGAGATGAGTAACGTGGGGGTCAGATAGCTGGCGAAGGCTTTTACATGAATGATGTGGGTTGGACTGTGGTTGACTGGACAGTTGTGGAAGTTGTACAACACCATTACATTCATCATAATGGACTGAAGTAGATCTCCTATTAGACTACTGAATGAACCCAGCTGGTTGTGGGAATGAAGGAGAGGGATGATTACTGGAGAGAGAGAGAGAGAGAGGGAGAGAGAGAGGGAGAGGGAGGGAGGGAGAGAGAGAGGGAGGGAGGGAGAGAGAGGGAGAATAAAGAGCTGGAGGGAGAGAGGGAGGGGGGAGAGGGAGAATAAAGAGCTGGAGGGAGAGAGGGAGGGAGGGAGAGGGAGGGAGGGAGAGAGAGAGGGAGAATAAAGAGCTGGAGGGAGAGAGGGAGGGGGAGAGGGAGAATAAAGAGCTGGAGAGGGGGAGAGGGAGAGAGAGAGAGAGGGAGAGGGAGGGAGGGAGAGAGAGGGAGAATAAAGAGCTGGAGGGAGAGAGGGAGGGGGGAGAGGGAGAATAAAGAGAGGGAGGGAGGGAGAGGGAGGGAGGGAGAGAGAGAGGGAGAATAAAGAGCTGGAGGGAGAGAGGGAGGGGGAGAGGGAGAATAAAGAGCTGGAGAGGGGGAGAGGGAGGGAGAGAGAGAGAGGGAGAGGGAGGGAGGGAGAGAGAGAGGGAGAATAAAGAGCTGGAGGGAGAGAGGGAGGGGGGAGAGGGAGAATAAAGAGCTGGAGGGAGAGAGGGAGGGGGGAGAGGGAGAATAAAGAGCTGGAGAGAGAGAGAGAGAGAGAGGGGAGGGGGAGGGAGGGAGAGAGGGAGAATAAAGAGCTGGAGGGAGAGAGGGAGGGGGGAGAGGGAGAATAAAGAGCTGGAGGGAGAGAGAGAGGGGAGAGGGAGGGAGAGAGAGAGGGGAGAGGGAGGGAGGGAGAGAGAGAGGGAGAGGGAGGGAGGGAGAGAGAGAGGGAGAATAAAGAGCTGGAGGGAGAGAGGGAGGGGGGAGAGGGAGAATAAAGAGCTGGAGGGAGAGAGGGAGGGGGGAGAGGGAGAATAAAGAGCTGGAGGGAGAGGGAGAATAAAGAGCTTGAGGGAGAGAGAGAGGGAGGGGGGGAGAGGGAGAATAAAGAGCTGGAGGGAGAGGATAAAGAGCTGGAGGGGGAGAGGGAGAATAAAGAGCTGGAGGGAGAGGGAGAATAAAGAGCTGGAGTGAGAGGATAAAGAGCTGTACAGAGAGGTAGAGTCATTCAGGTAGACAGAGGGAGAGTGAAAGAAACTGATATTAGTTCCATTTTGGCACAGAGCAGCCATTCCTGTGTTGTAATATGAGCCTCCACTACAGGACTGTTCCCCTCAGCAGAGAATGGCCTTTCATTCCCTGTTTCCTGTCAACTGGAATGGACTGTAAACCTCCCATTGAGTTATCAGTGCCACACACACAGTGTATGTTATCAGTGCATGAGACCCAGAGGGTTGCTGGCTGCCCATTGGTTCAGCAGCAGTATTATTGTTGTGTTTTGGAACACCATGAAGGGGATTTAGATTGGGAGAAATATCACTTTCTCTATGATAACCTGTCTGGTAACCTTCTCTACGATAACCCTCATCACTCACTCACTCACTCACTCACTCACTCACTCACTCACTCACTCACTCACTCACTCACTCACTCACTCACTCTCTCACACACTCTCTCACTCTCACACACTCTCTCACTCTCTCTCACACACACTCACTCTCTCTCACACACACTCACTCTCTCACACACACACTCACTCTCTCACACACACTCACTCTCTCACACACACTCACTCTCTCACACACACACGCACTCTCTCACACACACGCACTCTCTCACACACACGCACTCTCTCACACACACGCACTCTCTCACACACACGCACTCTCTCACACACACGCACTCTCTCTCTCACACACACTCTCACACACACACACAGTAATTCCAGCACTCCTCCTACAGTGGAGGGATTTGATCAGGGTTTATATTGTGATGGAGATTAACTCTGAGAACCGAACCTAAAGCAGCAGAGAGAGAATCACAATGTGAGTCACATGAGCGAGCTAGCTCCGTATTACCTCAGTCGTCTTATAGCCGTGCAAAGGCCTCTGCTGAGTTGTGTGTGAGACTTAGTGATTCTCCCCATTTATACAACCTTTTCAATGTCTACTCAGATGTCTCATCATAGTCAATACATTACCAGTAAGGACTGGAATTCAATGTGTCCCTTTTCCTGACCGATGCACTGGTTGGGTTACCTTGGTGACTGTGTGACATGTTGGGTGGTGGTGTGGATTGCCTGGTGTGTGTCGAGTGGTGGTGTGTGGTGGTGTGGATTGCCTGGTGTGTGTCGAGTGGTGGTGGTGGTGTGGATTGCCTGGTGTGTGTCGGGTGGTGTTGGTGTGGATTGCCTGGTGTGTGTCGGGTGGTGGTGGTGTGTATTGCCTGGTGTGTGTCGGCTGGTGGTGGTGTGGGTTGGCTGGTGTGTGTCGGGTGGTGGTATGTGAGGGTTGGCTGGTGTGTGTCGGGTGGTGTGTGTGGGTTGGCTGGTGTGTGTCGGGTGGTGTGTGTGGGTTGGCTGGTGTGTGTCGGGTGGTGTGTGTGTGTGTTGCCTGGTGTGTGTGGGGTGGTGGTGAGGTGGGTTGCCTGGTATGTGTGGGGTGGTGATGGTGTGGGTTGCCTGGTGTGTGTGGGGTGGTGGTGAGGTGGGTTGCCTGGTGTGTGTGGGGTGGTGATGGTGTGGGTTGCCTAAAGATCCTCCCCATTGGAATGAAGGAGAGGAGGACGGCTGGTTCTAGTCCAGGTTCTGTTTCATGTAAAGACATGTCTCAGTTACTTGGCTGGTGACCAAAACACTCTGTGTGTGTGTGTGTGTGTGTGTGTGTGAGACTGAGGGGGAAGCCTGGATGATGAAACGCGGGTGTCATCCCCTCTCCCGTCCCAGCCCGTCTCCATAGAGACCTATATCACCCAGCCCGTCTCCATAGAGACCTATCTCACCCTGCCCGTCTCCATAGAGACCTATCTCACTCTGCCCGTCTCCATAGAGGCCTATCTCACTCTGCCCGTCTCCATAGAGACCTATCTCACCCTGCCCGTCTCCATAGAGACCTATCTCACCCTGCCCGTCTCCATAGAGACCTATCTCACCCTGCCCGTCTCCATAGAGACCTATCTCACCCTGCCCGTCTCCATAGAGACCTATCTCACCCTGCCCGTCTCCATAGAGACCTATCTCACCCTGCCCGTCTCCATAGAGACCTATCTCACCCTGCCCGTCTCCATAGAGACCTATCTCACCCTGCCCGTCTCCATAGAGACCTATCTCACCCTGCCCGTCTCCATAGAGACCTATCTCACCCTGCCCGTCTCCATAGCGACCTATCTCACCCTGCCATGGCACCAGGATGGGGGAGTGACTGAAACCCTCTGGATGCCTGGCAGCGGGTGGAACTCCCAGATGAAACACTGCTGTCTCGCTCTCTCTCGCTTTCTTTAATTTCTCTCTCTCTCTCATCTTTGAAACACACACACAAACACACACACACACACACACACACAGGCACTCATGTACTCCCACCGTCAGTGGGGACCCTGTTGTCAGACTGTAATACATTTCTCTCTGGAGGAGAGCTGTCCGTGTTTCTGATGAAATCCATCGACTCTTAACACCCTCTCTGCTCTCCTACAGAACACTGTCTCTGTCTGGTTCAACCTCATTTCTCTGACTGATGGTTCTTTTCTACATTTCCACTCAATACATGAACATAATGGCTTATTGTCTTCTGATTGTTCTTGTGATTTGTGTTATGGTGTGTAGACATGATTAATACCAATTCCACAGCTTTTCACTGAGCCAACATTGACTTCAGAGTGTGTGGCTGCGTGTGTACATGTGTGTTGCCTGCTCGCGCAGGCTTCTGTGTGTGTGTGTGTGTGTGTACCACATCCCAGGCCTGGATAAAAACACAGAGAGCAGCATATTAGTGGGGTTTTGTTTATCACTATGGATGTTGTAATGATTATAATCCTCATTAAAATGATGCTAACAGAGACAGGGTGGTGTGTGTGTGTGTGTGGTGGAGGTATGAACTAACCCCCCCCCCCCCCCCCGGTTTCCTCTCCTTAGACGAGGGACACAAGCCTGGGGAATGTGGGTCATGGTCGGCACCAGCCACTAGGCACCTCACCACTGTGTGTGTTCATTAGGTCCAACCTTCACATGGTTTTTCGTGCTCCATTGATCTCAATTGTGAAACCCACAGTCTTGGGTTCAGTCCAATTTTTGTTAAGCATTTCCTGCTGTAGAATAGGGATGTGATGATAAGCATTTCCTGCTGTAGACCAGGGCTGTTAAGTTTCCTGCTGTAGAATAGGACTGTGATGATAAGCATTTCCTGCTGTAGAATAGGACTGTGATGATAAGCATTTCCTGCTGTAGACTAGTACTGTGATGATAAGCATTTCCCGCTGTAGACGAGGACTGTGATGATAAGCATTTCCTGCTGTAGAATAGGGATGTGATGATAAGCATTTCCTGCTGTAGACCAGGGCTGTGATGATAAGCATTTCCTGCTGTAGATGAGGACTGTGATGATAAGCATTTCCTGCTGTAGACTAGTACTGTGATGATAAGCATTTCCTGCTGTAGACTAGGGCTGTGATGATAAGCATTTCCCGCTGTGATGATACAAGTATCGCAATATTTTTTTCCATTGCAAAAATGAAAACACAAAACAGACAACTCTTTGGTTCTTTAAAATCCTGCTGTATGTAACATATTGTGTGCTATGGCTTGGAAAATGTGTCTCTGGATGACAACATAATGATGTTTGTTTCCAACATTAGGGCTGTTCTAAAGAAGTTACATCTGTTTTGTTTCATAGCTACGATACTAAGGAGTACAGTGATACTGGTGTCATTCCAGCCCAACTATAGACTACAGGATGGGAGCCCTCTGATACTCTATCAATACTGGTTAGCGTCTGATGGGCTAGCACCTGGGTAGCGCCTGATGGGCTAGCACCTGGTTAGCGCCTGATGGGCTAGCAACTGGTTAGTGCCTGATGGGCTAGCACCTGGGTAGCGCCTGATGGGCTAGCACCTGGGTAGCGCCTGATGGGCTAGCACCTGGGTAGCGCCTGATGGGCTAGCACCTGGGTAGCGCCTGATGGGCTAGCACCTGGGTAGCGCCTGGTGGGCTAGCACCTGGGTAGCGCCTGGTGGGCTAGCACTGAGGGAACTTTATGCACTTGGCCAGATGATTCTGCATCTTTGTTGCATTCTTCACATATGAATTGGCACAGTATTTGGAAATGTGCACAGCTTTTCCTTCTACAGTAGCTACACGTCAGATAGTGCCCATTGCATTTTCCTGTAAAGATTAAGAAAAAAGGAGTAAAAAATCTAATACAATTCTATGTACAGATAAATAGTTAATATTAGATTAAACAACTCCTTTTGTAAGATAAATGTTTTAAAATGAAACATGTATGGAAACAGGTGAATTAACACTCGGTTAGCAGGCTCAAGCAAGCTAAAACCCACATGGTAGCAAATACTAACTAGCAGAAATTGTTAACAAGTTAGAAATGATTTAAACACACTTTGCTGTAGGCTACTGATTACTAGTTAACAAAAAATGATGTATGTCATATAAAATATATTCACCCAACCCAGTATTCTAATCAAAACTTCCCAGAAAGCGTGTAGTCCTTGGCTCAGACAGTATAGTAGTGTGGGCTCAAAAGCATCTCATTAGCGTGCAAGATCTTGAGAATCAGCTGTACATGTGATGGAAGAATGCACTGTGCATACAGGGGGTTGCAATTCCATTGAATTGGGGATAGTTTAACCTCACCTCTCCTCCTCTCTCCGTCCCCTCACCTCTTCTCTCCGTCCCCTCACCTCACCTCTCCTCTTCTCTCCACCCCCTCTCCCCTCCTCTTCTGTCTCCTCACCTCTCCTCACCTCTCCTTTTCTCTCCGTCCCCTCACCTCTTCTCTCCGTCACCTCCCCTCACCTCTCCTCTTCTCTCCGTCTCCTCACCTCTCCTCTTTCCTCTCCTTGTTTTTTCTTTACCCTCATGATGCCTTCAATCACCTTTTTTCTCTGTTCTCCAGTCTCTTCAGCCCTGTCAGTTCTAGTCTCCAGTTGTGTTCCAGAGGTCTGGTATCATGCTCTGCGTCTGTTCAGCTAGTCTTTACTTCTCTGTTGAATCCCCTAGTAAGGATAGTTGCAGTAAATCCTAGAATGTCCAGAGGAATGAGAGTTCTCTTTCTCCCTGTGCTGGGCTTCCTGGGGCAGCAGAGGAACAATCCCTCAAATGGAGAAACAAAGACAGCCTTGTTAACGTGGTGCTGTGCAGAACTCTGCTCTCTCTGTGTGTTACCTCTCTCCTATTTCTGTCTTGTTCTCTATGTGTAACCTCTCTCTATTTCTGTCTCGTTCTCTGTGTGTAACCTCTCTCTTTCTGTCTCGTTCTCTGTGTGTAACCTCTCTCCTATTTCTGTCTCGTTCTCTGTATGTAACCTCTCTCCTATTTCTGTCTCGTTCTGTGTGTAACTCTCTCCTATTTCTGTCTCGTTCTCTGTGTAACCTCTCTCCTATTTCTCTCGTTCTCTGTTTGTAACCTCTCTCCTATTTCTCTCTCGTTCTCTGTGTGTAACCTCTCCTATTTCTGTCTCGTTCTCTGTGCGTAACCTCTCTCCGATTTCTGTCTCGTTCTCTGTATGTATGTAACCTCTCTCCTATTTCTCTCTTGTTCTCTGTATGTAACCTCTCTCCTATTTCTGTCTCGTTCTCTGTGTGTAACCTCTCTCCTATTTCTCTCGTTCTGTGTAACCTCTCTCGTTCTGTGTGCAAACTCTTGATTTCTGTTTGCCTTCTCTCTTTCCTCTCTCTTCTCTCTCTGTCCACTCATTCTTTCACTCACTTTCTCTCCTCTCGCATTAGGACTAACACACACACACACACACACACACACACACACACACACACACACACACACTGTCAGTTTCTTGGACGATTCTCACATACATCAAATATTCATTATGAATAATCCGTATTCATATCCATGCTCGCACATGCCTTTCTCAGGAAGAAACAAGGTCACACTCTTATTCCTAGGATGTGTTTAAACGTGCCTGTGTGTTTAGGCACGGTTGTGGTTCTCATGGCCTGTTAGCAAACTGTAGGATTAGTTCAGTGTGTGTGTTTGACCTCCCAGCCTCTGACCTCTCTGCCTCCATACCAGCACTTCTGCTCTCTGTCTACCTTTCTCTCGCTCTCTGTCTACCTCTCGCGCTCTCTGTCTACCTCTCTCGTTCTCTGTCTACCTCTCTCGTTCTCTGTCTACCTCTCTCGCTCTCTGTCTCTCATAGCCTGTTAGTTTGCTAACAGGCCATGAGAACCACAACCGTGCCTAAACACACAGACACGTTTAAACACATCCTCGCTCTCTGTCTACCTCGCTCTCTTCTTGTCGTAGTCACTGGAATAGAATTATGAACTCTGCACAATGAATAGATTAAAGTTTAATCTGCACATTTTGAATAGGAGGCAGTGAAACTGTTGGTTCAGTGTTTCCCCATTGGAATCCAGTCATAATTACTCTGGCTGGCAGACATATTACATCTCTCAGGGTGGAGCGGAGTGGGAACACACACACACACACACACACACTCGTAGGGGTCTATCTGGGCCAGGTTAATAAAATGGGGGGTTGCTCCACAGTGCAGTTATTAATCATCCTTGCGTGAAGCGAGAGAAGGCCATACACCAGAGAAAATTACATTTGCGTAACGCAGCCTTTTAATCAGTGTGTGTGTGTGTGTGTGTGTGTGTGTGTGTGTGTGTGCGTGCGCGCGCTAGGGGTGTAACTGTTCACCAGACCCACAGTTTGGTATGTATTGTTGTTCTGGAGTTTGTTTCGGTACAGTGGAAGTGAAATGCCTACAGTTACTGTAGTTATTTCTGGTTGATTTAAGTGTTGGTCTTCCTGATTACAGATGTGATCTTTAGTCCTGTAAGGCCTGGTGACATCACCACCAGGAATAACAACACTTTGGATTCTCTTACATCAGAACTCACCATTACTCATCAACCACACTGACATGCAGTATGTGTGTGAAATCGATATGTAAACTTGGCTCAGACATTGTTTAGGTCTGTGTGCTGTTTTCTTCCCAAGACAAGAAGGTGCTGACTTGTGTGACATAAAGGGGTTGTGTCTGTAGCACGGTACTTGTCCTCTCCCACTCTGGGGGGTCATGTGATGAGCTGTCACTGTTAAGTAGCTCTCTGTGACCCTGGAGGTCCATCTGTCTGGAGTAAACACAACACAAATGAAAGACAACTTTGGCTTTAGCTTGTGTCATGTCTTTACTATCATTAAACTGAAAACATAGTTTTCATCTGTAATTAGTATTACGCAATCAACTGATTAATCATGTAAATGTAATTAACTAGGAAGTCGCGGCATCAAGGAAAAATATTCAGATTACAAAGTTATCATTTCCTAAAATAACTTTTCAGATATTTTATCTGATCAATTAGTCTTCTGATTAATGAATGATTTACTTTACCTCACGTTAGTCTCATTCCAAACGTTGTAAATTGTTGGTTATCTGCACGAACCCAGTCTTCACTATGAGTCATCCATACATCAGTTGTCTTAAATCATTTATTTATTACTAACTAAGTAATTCACAGAAATGCATAAACAGACAAACAAACAAACAAACAAACAAGGTAAATGTAATGATAGGAGGATGTGCCCTAGTGGGCTAAACTGGCATGGCGGCTTGTTAGACAAAAGGAGAAGTGGGGGTTGACTAAGTGACTACAGAGTGATAATTATAACAATTGAAATGCTAATCCTTTACACATGAACGCTCACTCATTCGGGAACAATTGCAATCAATATATATATTTACGCTCAGTGTGTCGTCTTGATCTCTGCTGAAAAGTTTTTCTTTTGTAGAATTGTCCTCTCTCTCTCTGTCTTGGTTATAGTGGAGAGTTCAGAGTGACATTCATTTGTTTCGTTATAGAGTGGATGTTTCGGCGGTTGTCGTTCTTCGCGTTCAATGATACCGAATTCCTAGCTGCAGACTAGTAATTAATATCAAAGACTTGTTCTTATTCTGTCAGTATCGATAGTCTAAGAGTTTAACCACGTGGGATGGTTAAAAGATTCAGCAATGGTCTGCAACCTTTGGCCTCCCCCAATGGAGAAAAACATGATGATCATTTCTCAAAGTTGGGTTTTATTCGGAATGACAGAGAAAAGGGCTGTCCCAGGAGGCCTGACCCTAACTGGGCTCAGGGGCTGTCCCAGGATGTCTGACCCTAACTCGGCTCAGGGGCTGTCCCAGGATGTCTGACCCTAACTGGGCTCAGGGGCGGTCCAGGATGTCTGACCCTAACTGGGCTCAGGGGCGGTCCTCTGATTTAGTTCAAATCAAAAGGGAATTGTATTTTTCTTCATTAAACAGTTCAAAATCATATTACACAATTATACAAACAGTATCATACTCACTCATTCATCTAATACAACAATTAGATGTAAACCTCATATCTGAGGCTATTATATAAACAGGATTCTTCACCGATCTTTTATACTTTCTCCGGAACATGAAAGTTCTGTGAGGTAGAAGGATTTACTCTCTCTATACTGTGTGTCCATGAGGAGATCCTCAGGGATTTACGACGTCTCTCTGACCACAGCAACCTAGTTGAAGGAGGAATGGGGGAGGCAGGGAGAGGGGGATGGGGCTTGCTATACCCAAAGAGGCCAACATCATGACACTTGCTACTATAGAGCGGGTACTACCTATTTGCTGTGTGTGAGCGGACGAAATTCATAACATCGCTTGAGCTATTTCATGAGGTGCTGAAACCCTCTATTCTTCACAGCCACTGACAATGGGTGCACATCCTCCACTATTAAACACATCCTCTACTATAAAACACATCCTCTACTATAAAACACATCCTCTACTATAAAACACATCCACTACTATAAAACACATCCACTACTATTAAACACATCCTCTACTATTAAACACATCCTCTACTATTAAACACATCCTCTACTATAAAACACATCCTCTACTATAAAACACATCCTCTACTATAAAACACATCCTCTACTATAAAACACATCCACTACTATAAAACACATCCTCTACTATTAAACACATCCTCTACTATTAAACACATCCTCTACTATAAAACACATCCACTACTATAAAACACATCCACTACTATAAAACACATCCTCTACTATAAAACACATCCTCTACTATAAAACACATCCTCTACTATAAAACACATCCTCTACTATAAAACACATCCTCTACTATAAAACACATCCACTACTATAAAACACATCCTCTACTATAAAACACATCCTCTACTATAAAACACATCCACTACTATAAAACACATCCTCTACTATAAAACACATCCTCTACTATAAAACACATCCTCTACTATAAAACACATCCTCTACTATAAAACACATCCTCTACTATAAAACACATCCTCTACTATAAAACACATCCTCTACTATAAAACACATCCACTACTATAAAACACATCCTCTACTATTAAACACATCCTCTACTATAAAACACATCCTCTACTATTAAACACATCCTCTACTATAAAACACATCCACTACTATAAAACACATCCACTACTATAAAACACATCCTCTACTATAAAACACATCCTCTACTATAAAACACATCCTCTACTATAAAACACATCCTCTACTATAAAACACATCCTCTACTATAAAACACATCCACTACTATAAAACACATCCTCTACTATAAAACACATCCTCTACTATAAAACACATCCACTACTATAAAACACATCCTCTACTATAAAACACATCCTCTACTATAAAACACATCCACTACTATAAAACACATCCACTACTATAAAACACATCCTCTACTATAAAACACATCCTCTACTATAAAACACATCCTCTACTATAAAACACATCCACTACTATAAAACACATCCTCTACTATAAAACACATCCTCTACTATAAAACACATCCTCTACTATAAAACACATCCTCTACTATAAAACACATCCACTACTATAAAACACATCCTCTACTATAAAACACATCCTCCACCTCCACTCTGTATAGAATGTGATTATCCTGGCATAGGCTCTCTATAGGCTCTCTATAGAATGTGATTATCCTGGCGTAGGCTCTCTATAGGCTCTCTATAGAATGTGATTATCCTGGCGTAGGCTCCATGTGGATTGAGATCAAAGGGGATACTGAGAACAGACCCCAGAACATTCCCTGCTCGGCTAACTTCTCCTTCACAACCCTGACTGGGAGTCCTGGTCTGGCTCCATTGGGAATGGATCTGGGAATGGTTTGTGATGACAGACAGGTTGTTCCATGTCATTTCAACAAGCCATGACCCCCACCATGTCAGATTGTTCTGAAATCCTTTGTTAGAAACAGATGAGATGTTTGCCTGAGTTACACCATGAATGCACAATCCCTCAATCAGTGCTCAGACTGTCCGCAATAGGCTGAGAGGCTGAACTGAGGGCTTTTAGGCCTGTTGTAAGGCAGGTCCTCACCAGACATCACTGGCAACAACGTCGCCTATGGGCACAAACGCACCGTCGCTGGACCAGACAGGACTGGCAAAAAGTGCTCCGTCATGGTCTGGGGCGGTGTGTCACAGCATCATTGGACTGAGCTTGTTGTCATTGCAGGCAATCTCAACGTTGTGCGTTACAGGGAAGACATCCTCCTCCCTCATGTGGTACCCTTCCTGCAGGCTCATCCTGACATGACCCTCCAGCATGACAATGCCACCAGCCATACTGCTCGTTCTGTGTGTGATTTCCTGCAAGTCAGGAATGTCAGTGTTCTGCCATGGCCAGCAAAGAGCCCGGATCTCAATCCCATTGAGCACGTCTGGGACCTGTTGGATCGGAGGGTCAGGGCTAGGGCCATTTCCCCCCAGAAATGTCTGGGACCTGTTGGATCGGAGGGTCAGGGCTAGGACCATTTCCCCCCATAAGTGTCTGGGACCTGTTGGCTCGGAGGGTCAGGGCTAGGGCCATTCCCCCCAGAAGTGTCTGGGACCTGTTGGATCGGAGGGTCAGGGCTAGGGCCATTTCCCCCCAGAAGTGTCCGGGAACTTGCAGGTGCCTTGGTGGAAGAGTGGGATAAACATCTCACAGCAAGAACTGGCAAATCTGGTGCAGTCCATGAGGAGATGCACTGCAGTACTTAATGCAGCTGGTGGCCACACCAGATACTGACTGTTACTTTTGATTTTGTCCCCCCCCCCCCCCTCCCCCCCTTTTGTTCAGGGACACATTATTCCATTTCTGTTAGTCACATGTCTGTGGAACTTGTTCAGTTTATGTCTGTTGTTGAATCTTATGTTCATACAAATATTTACACATGTTAAGTTTGCTGAAAATAAACTCAGATGACAGTGAGAGGACTTTTATTTTATTTTTTGCTGATTTTATGAATCCTAGAAATTAAAATTACCAAATTGGAGATCAAATTATATTTCAACAAAATGTTTCAGGAATGGTAATCATATCTGTTTGTAACAACAGAACATTCTGAGATGGTGTGTGTCGATATCCTCTTAATTTAGTTTTTTGAGGTGGAACGACCGTATAAGGTGGGGGGAAACCGGACCAAACTGGTTTCTTTACAGGAAGAGTAATCACTTTAACCTTTGTGTGTGTTGATTGGAAGCAGCTGTCTCTCACACATTACAGGACATTGGAGGTTAACAGCAGGGCAACGGGGCTAATTACCTCGGCACAGAGAGGATATAGTATAGCTTTACACAGTAGTCAATCATAGAGTAACACTGACAGACTGGACACACACACACACACACAGTATGTTGAACACACACACACACGCACACTGTATGTTGACGACACAGATCTCTTGAGATTGCGTGAGTTCTTAGATAAGTGAAACTTCCATGACTCTAGTTGAAATGTCATCCTCAGTGAGATGTATACACAGGTCTACCACGCTAATCAATAGACTTACCTGTCCTACCATGAGTCAAGGAGGAGATGGAGGCATCAACCCAGTTGAGGTGCCTGACAAATCTGAGAGAACCACATTTGGAGCAAAAAGTTCATTCGTACCTCCCCCAAACGCAATGTGTCCATAGAAACCTTCTGTAGGATTGTTGAAAATGATGTAGGTGACCTACTGAAAGACAAACAGAAACACAAATCCTATGATAACCTGAGTAGAGACGAGAGAATGTCTCTTAAGGACTTAGTCAGATCCTTCCATTATCATGAACAGAATGTGACGGAGGAGGAATTTGTATACAAAACAAATGTGACTGTGTGAATGAATGTCGCTGACAACTATCTAAAGGTGGCTTCTATCGTAAACTGAATTGTGACCCAACCCTAGAATTCCAGCATAAATCTCATCCACAGTGGAAAGCTGTTTGGAATCAGGACAAATCAAACAAGAAGAAGCTGAATTTCTATGTGTGAAATTTCCTAAGTTACCAACTTTCTATACAGTTGCTAAATTACACAAACAAGTGTCTCCTCCCCCAGGTAGACCCAGTGTCTCGTCCCCCGGGTAGACCCAGTGTCTCGTCCCCCGGGTAGACCCAGTGTCTCGTCCCCCGGGTAGACCCAGTGTCTCGTCCCCCGGGTAGACCCAGTGTCTCGTCCCCCGGGTAGACCCAGTGTCTCGTCCCCCGGGTAGACCCAGTGTCTCGTCCCCCGGGTAGACCCAGTGTCTCGTCCCCCGGGTAGACCCAGTGTCTCGTCCCCCGGGTAGACCCAGTGTCTCCTCCCCCGGGGAGACCCAGTGTCTCCTCCCCCGGGGAGACCCAGTGTCTCCTCCCCCGGGGAGACCCAGTGTCTCCTCCCCCGGGGAGACCCATTGTAGCAGCAATCGACTCTGTGACATCCAACATTTCTACATTTGTGGATTACCACATTAAACCGATGGTTGAGAATCTCCCATCTTCTGTCAGACACTAGTCACATGACCTCATTGATAGAGGGCTTAGGAAGGATACCAGAGGGCACTCTGCTGGACACTTTTGATGTGGAGAGCTTGTACACTAACATCCCACACACTGGAGGCTTGCAGGCGCTGCAGCATGTCCTACAGCAGAGAGACTCCACTTGCTCCATCTAATGATTGCATCTTACAACTTACTGAACTGGTATTATCCCATAACTACTTTGTCTTTGAGTCAGACCTTTTCCTTCAAATTTGGGGTGTAGCCATGGGCTCCCCCTTTTCCCCCAACTATGCAAACCTGTATGTGGGACAATTTTAAGAAGCACTCCTTTATAAAACGGAGACACACCCCTTACTTTATAAAATAGTCCTATGGAAGAGATACATAGATGTCTTTGTGTTCTGGGAAGGAAGTCCGCGGGAGCTAAATTAATTCCAAACTCTACTAAACGAGAGCTCTGAATACCTCAAATTCACCATGCAGACTGATGAGAGAAAAATAAACTACCTGGACTTATGGATCATCAAAGAGTGATGCATTACACACAGACTTGTACACAAAGCCCACAGATCGCAATACCCTGCTACATGGGGGTAAAGGTCAAATGAAAAAGAATGTTCTACCATACAGCCAGTCATGCAGGGTTAAACCAATCTGTGGTCATCAGACAGATTTTGACAGCAATGCTAAAAAAAAAGACACATTCAAAATGAGGCTACAAGGACAAAACTCTTGATGCTGCCATGATTAAAATATCTCAAAAACCAAGAGAGGAATTACTAAAAACTCAACCAAAGAAGAAAAACAACACAACCGTCTTTTGCACTAAGTACACCAAGGGTTCAGTGGAAATGAAAGCAATCCTGATAAAGCACTGGCATATTCTGCAATCAGACAACAAAAATCACACACCTCTTCAAGGAAACCCCACTGGTGGTCTATAAGTGTGGTCGTAATATTGGAGATAGTTTGGTGAGATCTGACCTGCCCCCTGAGCCCACTCAGACACTCTTGGAGACAGTTTGGTGAGATCTGACATGCCCCCTGAGCCCACTCAGACACTCTTGGAGACAGTTTGGTGAGATCTGACATGCCCCCTGAGCCCACTCAGACACTCTTGGAGACAGTTTGGTGAGATCTGACATGCCCCCTGAGCCCACTCAGACACTCTTGACACCTATTACAAATGGGAACAACAAACGTGGCTCATGAGCACAGTGCAATCAATAGCACTATAAAACGTCTTTCTTCAGACACCCACATACAGGTTGAAAGATCCCTGTGAGGGGATCATCTCATGCAAGACCACGGGAGTAATCCATCTCATCACCTGTTCATGTGGAAAAGCCTACGTAGGACAAACGAAAAGACAATAAAAAAAACGCATAGCTGGACCCTGCAGCTCAATCGGGTGTAAGAACATTGACTATCCAGTAGCAGCTCACTTTGTTGAAGCTAACCATTCAATCTCCTCCCTCAAATACACAGGCATTGAGCATGTTGCTCTACCAAGGAGAGGAAGTAACATGGAGATCCTACTACCACAAAGAGAGGGTTACTGGATATCCTGTCTTTAAACATTGACCCTTACTGGTCTGAATATTGACTTTGATCTCAGGCCGTTCTTATGAACAAATCTTATAAATCGATATTCTTTCTACAGTTTATCAGCGAACACCTATTAGTTCCTCCTGTTGATGATGCTCATTATACATTAAGGTTGAACCAAAATATGACATGTAACACATCTGAAATTAAATACGTAACAATTATGTGAAATTGAGTTAAACAATAATGTATGTTGATGCTAATTCGATGTACAATATTCCATTATGTTTCTATATAATAACAATAGCATAATATATTTCATATGCCATATACCTTTTTAAATGTATTTTTATGTACAGTTTCACCCCTCACTATTGTCATTGGTTGCACCAAACACACTGTTCGTCTACTTAACCTGGTTCAAGTGTTGGTGACATTACCTTGAGAGGCACGGCGATGCTGAAACGTTGGTAAATACCAGTAAACTGCTGGGAGTTCATACATGGAGTCTGGAACTTTCTTTACTTTGGTAGTTCATAGTTTATTTGCCTTTAGTCAGCACCTCCACACAAACACATTTTCCTGGGTGTGCGCCAGCTCATGTTTTTACACACACACACACACACACACACACACACACACACACACACTGTATGTTGAAGACACACACACAGAAACCAATAGGCCGAATCTCTGAAACCCACAACCCCAATCTCCCCAACCCCCAGTCAGTCAGACGGTCACATTGCGATATGAGAAACCACATCACATGGTTTATATGACTTATATTATGACTAAAATATTTCTGCTGTGTGTGTTCTTTTGGAGTTGTGTGGGCTAAGCAGCCGAGAGAGAAGGTTTTGTCCAGAGTTGTGAAAGAGGAATCAAATGTTCAGCCTTGTGCTGATGAAGGAACACACACCCTGATGAGTGACAGTCGTCACGCAGCGCCTCACAACACTCTGAGTGCTGACAATAACAACTAATGCAGCCCCATCAGGTGACACACACAGTGCAATGCTGTGCAGGCATCTTAGGAGACCTCTCCTCACATAGCGCTGATGACGTGGGGGGCGGGGAGGGGATGCAGGGAGGGGGGGGTGGTGCAGGGAGTTCATGGGACAGTTACCCATCTAATCTGGAACTGGACTCCAACAATCACAAAGACCCAGTGAGAGCTGCAACTGTGGTGTCTAGCTCTACTATTTCATCACAACAAAGACCCAGTGAGAGCTGCCACTGTGGTGTCTAGCTCTACTATTTCATCATATCAAAGACCCAGTGAGAGCTGCCACTGTGGTGTCTAGCTCTACTATTTCAGCATATCAAAGACCCAGTAAGAGCTGCCACTGTGGTGTCTAGCTCTACTATTTCATCATAACAAAGACCCAGTGAGAGCTGCCACTGTGGTGTCTAGCTCTACTATTTCAGAATATCAAAGACCCAGTGAGAGCTGCCACTGTGGTGTCTAGCTCTACTATTTCATCATATCAAAGACCCAGTGAGAGTTGCCACTGTGGTGTCTAGCTCTACTATTTCATCATATCAAAGACCCAGTGAGAGCTGCCACTGTGGTGTCTAGCTCTACTATTTCATCATATCAAAGACCCAGTGAGAGCTGCCACTGTGGTGTCTAGCTCTACTATTTCATCATATCAAAGACCCAGTGAGAGCTGCCACTGTGGTGTCTAGCTCTACTATTTCATCATAACAAAGACCCAGTGAGAGCTGCCACTGGTGTCTAGCTCTACTATTTCATCATATCAAAGACCCAGTGAGAGCTGCCACTGTGGTGTCTAGCTCTACTATTTCATCATAACAAAGACCCAGTGAGAGCTGCCACTGTGGTGTCTAGCTCTACTATTTCATCATATCAAAGACCCAGTGAGAGCTGCCACTGTGGTGTCTAGCTCTACTATGTCCCTCATAATGGTTTCTCAGAGAGCTTACTTCACTTGGGCTTTTGTGAGGAGACTGGAGGGCAGAGCCTGAGTCCCAGTTTGTGTTGATTCTCACTCTGTCCCTCTGTTCTGTCATGAAACATTGTTATGCACTGATTAATACTGTAGACCATCATCATTGTGGTGGTCTGAGCTCTAACACCATGTATAGAGCTTTTAGGACTGTTTCGTTTCTTCAAAAGCCTTCAAGACTGAGTCAGAGCTGTTTTGCTGTGTGTCTGTTTGATCCACGTAGAAGTTGCCCTTTGTCACAGGTCCAAAATCAGCTTAGCTTCCTTAACTTCTGTTAGGAGGAAAAATACCAACTGACCTTAAGTCAGTGTGTAAATGTAACTTCATTCTCCTCATGGGCTTAAGTGTCCTGACAAGCCCCAGAACTCACTGAGATATTATCACGTTGTTCCCACAGAGGTATTTCAGGAACGGACTGAAGTCATATCTGGGTTGCCTTGGGTAAGAACACACTGTCTTACTAATACAGAACAGAAGAGAGGAGAACAGGACAGTGGAACAGAGGAGTAGAACAGAACATTGTGTTTCTCCGTTGAGCTGTTCCTGTTGGGCTGGTACTGGCAGAACATCAGGTGTGCCTTCTACCTAATCCCCTGAGAGAGAACTTAAGGCAGGCAGTGTTGGTATATTGTAAATGTCTTCATGGTTTGCATCAGTGCCTGGGGAGGAGCCATCAAATCAAATGTTATTTGTCACATACACATGGTTAGCAGATGTTAATGGTCACATACACATGGTTAGCAGATGTTAATGGTCCCATACACATGGTGAGCAGATGTTAATGGTCACATACACATGGTTAGCAGATGTTAATGGTCCCATACACATGGTGAGCAGATGTTAATGGTCACATACACATGGTTAGCAGATGTTAATGGACACATACACATGGCGAGCAGATGTTAATGGTCACATACACAGGGTGAGCAGATGTTAATGGTCACATACACAGGGTGAGCAGATGTTAATGGTCACATACACATGGTTAGCAGATGTTAATGGTCACATACACATGGTTAGCAGATGTTAATGGTCACATACACATGGTTAGCAGATGTTAATGGACACATACACATGGTGAGCAGATGTTAATGGTCACATACACATGGTGAGCAGATGTTAATGGTCACATACACATGGTTAGCAGATGTTAATGGTCACATACACATGGTGAGCAGATGTTAATGGTCACATACACATGGTGAGCAGATGTTAATGGTCACATACACATGGTGAGCAGATGTTAATGGTCACATACACATGGTGAGCAGATGTTAATGGTCACATACACATGGTGAGCAGATGTTAATGGTCACATACACATGGTGAGCAGATGTTAATGGTCACATACACATGGTTAGCAGATGTTATTGGTCACATACACATGGTTAGCAGATGTTAATGGTCACATACACATGGTTAGCAGATGTTATTGGTCACATACACATGGTTAGCAGATGTTAATGGTCACATACACATGGTGAGCAGATGTTAATGGTCACATACACATGGTGAGCAGATGTTAATGGACACATACACATGGTGAGCAGATGTTAATGGTCACATACACATGGTGAGCAGATGTTAATGGTCACAGACACATGGTTAGCAGATGTTAATGGTCACATACACATGGTGAGCAGATGTTAATGGTCACATACACATGGTGAGCAGATGTTAATGGTCACATACACATGGTGAGCAGATGTTAATGGTCACATACACATGGTTAGCAGATGTTAATGGTCACATACACATGGTGAGCAGATGTTAATGGGCACATACACATGGTGAGCAGATGTTATTGGTCACATACACATGGTGAGCAGATGTTATTGGTCACATACACATGGTTAGCAGATGTTAATGGTCACATACACATGGTGAGCAGATGTTATTGGTCACATGCACATGGTGAGCAGATGTTATTGGTCACATACACATGGTGAGCAGATGTTATTGGTCACATACACATGGTTAGCAGATGTTAATGGTCACATACACATGGTGAGCAGATGTTAATGGGCACATACACATGGTGAGCAGATGTTATTGGTCACATACACATGGTGAGCAGATGTTATTGGTCACATGCACATGGTGAGCAGATGTTATTGGTCACAGACACATGGTGAGCAGATGTTAATGGTCACAGACACATGGTGAGCAGATGTTAATGGTCACAGACACATGGTGAGCAGATGTTAATGGTCACATACACATGGTGAGCAGATGTTAATGGTCACATACACATGGTGAGCAGATGTTAATGGTCACATACACATGGTGAGCAGATGTTAATGGTCACATACACATGGTGAGCAGATGTTAATGGTCACATACACATGGTGAGCAGATGTTATTGGTCACAGACACATGGTGAGCAGATGTTAATGGTCACATACACATGGTGAGCAGAAGTTAATGGTCACATACACATGGTGAGCAGATGTTATTGGTCACATACACATGGTGAGCAGATGTTAATGGACACATACACATGGTGAGCAGATGTTATTGGTCACATACACATGGTGAGCAGATGTTATTGGTCACAGACACATGGTGAGCAGATGTTAATGGTCACAGACACATGGTGAGCAGATGTTAATGGTCACAGACACATGGTGAGCAGATGTTAATGGTCACATACACATGGTGAGCAGATGTTAATGGGCACATACACATGGTGAGCAGATGTTAATGGGCACATACACATGGTGAGCAGATGTTAATGGTCACAGACACATGGTGAGCAGATGTTAATGGTCACAGACACATGGTGAGCAGATGTTAATGGTCACATACACATGGTGAGCAGATGTTAATGGTCACATACACATGGTGAGCAGATGTTAATGGTCACATATACATGGTGAGCAGATGTTAATGGTCACATACACATGGTGAGCAGATGTTAATGGTCACATACACATGGTGAGCAGATGTTAATGGTCACATACACATGGTGAGCAGATGTTAATGGTCACATACACATGGTGAGCAGATGTTAATGGTCACATACACATGGTGAGCAGATGTTATTGGTCACATACACATGGTGAGCAGATGTTAATGGACACATACACATGGTGAGCAGATGTTATTGGTCACATACACATGGTGAGCAGATGTTATTTGTCACATACACATGGTTAGCAGATGTTAATGGTCACATACACATGGTTAGCAGATGTTAATGGTCACATACACATGGTGAGCAGATGTTAATGGGCACATACACATGGTGAGCAGATGTTAATGGGCACATACACATGGTGAGCAGATGTTATTGGTCACAGACACATGGTGAGCAGATGTTAATGGTCACAGACACATGGTGAGCAGATGTTAATGGTCACAGACACATGGTGAGCAGATGTTAATGGTCACAGACACATGGTGAGCAGATGTTAATGGGCACATACACATGGTGAGCAGATGTTAATGGGCACATACACATGGTGAGCAGATGTTAATGGGCACATACACATGGTGAGCAGATGTTATTGGTCACAGACACATGGTGAGCAGATGTTAATGGTCACAGACACATGGTGAGCAGATGTTAATGGTCACATACACATGGTGAGCAGATGTTAATGGTCACATACACATGGTGAGCAGATGTTAATGGTCACGTACACATGGTTAGCAGATGTTAATGGTCACATACACATGGTGAGCAGATGTTAATGGTCACATACACATGGTTAGCAGATGTTAATGGTCACATACACATGGTTAGCAGATGTTAATGGTCCCATACACATGGTGAGCAGATGTTAATGGTCACATACACATGGTTAGCAGATGTTAATGGTCCCATACACATGGTGAGCAGATGTTAATGGTCACGTACACATGGTGAGCAGATGTTAATGGTCACGTACACATGGTGAGCAGATGTTAATGGTCACGTACACATGGTGAGCAGATGTTAATGGTCACGTACACATGGTGAGCAGATGTTAATGGTCACATACACATGGTGAGCAGATGTTAATGGTCCCATACACATGGTGAGCAGATGTTAATGGTCACGTACACATGGTGAGCAGATGTTAATGGTCACGTACACATGGTGAGCAGATGTTAATGCGAGTGTAGCGAAATGCTTGTGCTTCTAGATCCCACCGTGCAGTAATATCTAACAAGTAATATAACCTAATAACTACCTTATAACCACAAGTGTAAAGGAATGAATAAGAATATGTACATATAAATATATGGATGAGCGACGGCCGAACGGCATAGGCAAGATGCAGTAGATGGTGTAAAGTACAGTATATACATATGAGATGAGTAATGTAGGGTATGTAAACATTATATAAAGTGCCAACCCAGACAGGAAGACCACGTCAGTGACTCAGGTGACGCACCCCTCCCAGAGATCATGGTGGTGTTGTGGTCTGATTTTTAGCACTTCATTTAACATGTTTCTACTGAGGATGTTGCTTTGTTCTCTGGGTCAGAAGGAATGGGTCGGAAAGTGTTCCCTCTGGGTCACAAAGTTTTTGGTTAGGTTTCACAAGAACCCACCCAAAAGTTTTGGAAAAAAGTTTGTGAATCGTTGTGAGTTTTTGCAAAGAGGAGCTTCTCTGCCCCCATGCTGAGGGCGTACCCGTAATGCAACAGGACACCTTTGTTACCTTGGCACTGTGCCACTCCTCTCAACCTCTCTTCGAATCCCTTTGATTCCAGGAGAGTTTGACTACCGAAAACCTGTAGGCAGGGATGAAAGGATGAGGGGAGGAGAGAAGAGGAGTTTGCCTGCAAAGCGAATGCTGCAAACGCTTCTTTCTTTTGAAAAAAAAACAACTTGTTTTATCGGCCGTGTCAAATTCACTGATCCACATCTCAACATCTGAGGGAGTTTGGGGAGCGGGTGAATTGATTTTCCCTCCTTTATATTTAGTGGGAAGGATGAGGATGAATAACAATGAAAGAATGGAAGGTAGGAACGCTGAAGTAGAACTGAATAACTTAGTGCTAAAAAATATAAAAAATAATTCTGAGGATGTTATTAAACATTGTTAACCTTAATGTCTTCATGTTTATTTCATGTCTTATTAGCTGTTGAAACGTCCCCTCAGGCCTGTCTGTGATGACTAAGTTACAAAGCCACAGAAAGACTAATAGAATGGAATGATTAAGATTAGGAACTAATTATATATTTTCCCCTTATCTGTATATTTCTATCTCTCTCTTCTCTCACTCCTTCCTTCCTCTTCTTCTATCTCTCTCTTCTCCCCCTCTCACTCCTTCCTTCCTCTTCTTCTATCTCTCTCTTCTCCCCCTCTCACTCCTTCCTTCCTCTTCTTCTATCTCTCTCTTCTCCCCCTCTCACTCCTTCCTTCCTCTTCTTCTATCTCTCTCTTCTCCCCCTCTCACTCCTTCCTTCCTCTTCTTCTATCTCTCTCTTCTCCCCCTCTCACTCCTTCCTTCCTCTTCTTCTATTTCTCTCTTCTCCCCCTCACTCCTTCCTTCCTCTTCTTCTATCTCTCTCTTCTCCCCCTCTCACTCCTTCCTTCCTCTTCTTCTATCTCTCTCTTCTCCCCCTCTCACTCCTTCCTTCCTCTTCTTCTATCTCTCTCTTCTCCCCCTCTCACTCCTTCCTTCCTCTTCTTCTATTTCTCTCTTCTCCCCCTCTCACTCCTTCCTTCCTCTTCTTCTATCTCTCTCTTCTCCCCCTCTCACTCCTTCCTTCCTCTTCTTCTATCTCTCTCTTCTCCCCCTCTCACTCCTTCCTTCCTCTTCTTCTATCTCTCTCTTCTCCCCCTCTCACTCCTTCCTTCCTCTTCTTCTATCTCTCTCTTCTCCCCCTCTCACTCCTTCCTTCCTCTTCTTCTATCTCTCTCTTCTCCCCCTCTCACTCCTTCCTTCCTCTTCTTCTATCTCTCTCTTCTCCCCCTCTCACTCCTTCCTTCCTCTTCTTCTATCTCTCTCTTCTCCCCCTCTCACTCCTTCCTTCCTCTTCTTCTATCTCTCTCTTCTCCCCCTCTCACTCCTTCCTTCCTCTTCTTCTATCTCTCTCTTCTCCCCCTCTCACTCCTTCCTTCCTCTTCTTCTATCTCTCTCTTCTCCCCCTCTCACTCCTTCCTTCCTCTTCTTCTATCTCTCTCTTCTCCCCCTCTCACTCCTTCCTTCCTCTTCTTCTATCTCTCTCTTCTCCCCCTCTCACTCCTTCCTTCCTCTTCTTCTATCTCTCTCTTCTCCCCCTCTCACTCCTTCCTTCCTCTTCTTCTATCTCTCTCTTCTCCCCCTCTCACTCCTTCCTTCCTCTTCTTCTATCTCTCTCTTCTCCCCCTCTCACTCCTTCCTTCCTCTTCTTCTATCTCTCTCTTCTCCCCCTCTCACTCCTTCCTTCCTCTTCTTCTATCTCTCTCTTCTCCCCCTCTCACTCCTTCCTTCCTCTTCTTCTATCTCTCTCTTCTCCCCCTCTCACTCCTTCCTTCCTTCCTCTTCTTCTATCTCTCTCTTCTCCCCCTCTCACTCCTTCCTTCCTTCCTCTTCTTCTATCTCTCTCTTCTCCCCCTCTCACTCCTTCCTTCCTTCCTCTTCTTCTATCTCTCTCTTCTCCCCCTCTCGCTCTCTTTCTTTCTTTACCAAGTTACAAAGAGACATAAAGAGTAACAGAATAATTTTTCTCTTCCTCTCCTCCAGAGATGGCGTGGCGGTGGGTCCTGGCTGCCATCTTGGCGACGTCGTCTCTCTCCCTCCTCGGCTCCGCCTACGATGAGTTCACCTCCGACACCCTCATCAATAACGTAGTCCAGGACCCAATCACCAGCCGGCTGTACGTGGGCACGGTCAATGCCCTCTACCAACTGGACCAATCCCTGCACCCCGAGGCACACACCAGAACAGGACCCGAACTGGACAACCGCCAGTGTACCCCGCCCGTGACTTCCTGTGAGGAAGCAGTGGAGACAGACAACCATAACAAACTGCTCCTCATCCATCCATCCAAAGACACCTTGATAGTGTGTGGGAGTCTGTACAGAGGAATCTGTTCTCTGAGGAACCTGTCTAATGTGGAGCAGCTGCTGTACTTCAGCGATACGAAAGGAGAGAAGTCGTACGTGGCCAGTGCTGAGGAGAGTGTGTCGGTAGTAGGGGTCATGTCTTACTACTACAACAAGGACAAGGGGAACTTCACCGTCTTCCTGGTAGGTGGACGAACCGCTCCGTGATATATCACAGTAATAATAATGTCATTTAGCAGACACTTTTAGTCAAAGCGACTTGTATAAATGTTTTACGTATTGGGTGGTCCCAGGAATCAAACCCACTATCCTGGTGGTGCAATCGCAATGCTGTTGTCGTATTGGGAATTAAAATTGTAAAGGTACTAGATAATTGAATTTCCCATGTTCTGTTCCCTCGGTCTCGTCCTAGGTGTGTAAAGGTTATGTCAGCCATGACTGCACCAAGCTGAACCATGTTGTATTTACTTCCTGGTCACCATGGTAACTTGTATTTGCCCCTCTCTGTTCTCTTCAGGTGGCTAAGGGCTACGGCAGCCATGACAGCACCAAGCTGATCAGCACCCGTATCCTCCAGGTCCACAGTGACTGGGTGTTGTTCGAAAGCATCATCGAGGCCTCGGCCGTCCAGTCCAACCCCTTCACGCTGCGCTACCTCCATGACTTCAGACACGTCTTCAAGGTGAGAGAGACGGAGAAAATCCTTCTACACACACAGCAGTGTGAAACATCCCCTCAGGGCTGTGAATACAACGCCAGAAAGAGACTGAAAGATGAATAATGATTCATGGAACTCATTCTCTTCTATCTCATTCTTTCTCTCTCCTCTATTTCCATCTCTCGTCTTCCAGGACGAGGGCTTTGTCTACTTCCTGTTCTCCAGAACCCTGGGCGCCCAGGATTCAGGAACCAAGAACTTCACCTTTATCTCCAGGATGTGTGAGAACGACCACAACTACTACTCGTACACAGAGCTCCAGCTGAACTGCAGCGCGGGGAACAAGTACAACAAGGTTCAGGCAGCCTACGTGACCCTCCCAGGAGAAGCCCTGGCCAAGAATATGAGCTCCTCTGGCTGGTACGGACCGGTTGGAGCCCAGGATAAGGTATCTATTTATTTTCCCCCTCTAACAATTTAAACTTAATCCACTAACCAGTTCAATTCTATACCCCAATTCAATGATAAAACCCCTAATAGAATTGCCCTAAGGGGACAAATAGTTGTTTGAATAAGATTGAATCCCACAAATGAGTTTGGACAGATAAAGCGGCATTTCACCTTTACTTAAGGAGGCAAGTCTGAACCGTGAGAACAGTGAGTTAGGAACAGTGAGTTAGGAACAGTGAGGTAGGAACAGTGAGGTAGGAACAGTGAGTTAGGAACAGTGAGTTAGGAACAGTGAGGTAGGAACAGTGAGGTAGGAACAGTGAGGTAGGAACAGTGAGGTAGGAACAGTGAGTCAGGAACAGTGAGTCAGGAACAGTGAGGTAGGAACAGTGAGGTAGGAACAGTGAGTTAGGAACAGTGAGTCAGGAACAGTGAGTCAGGAACAGTGAGTCAGGAACAGTGAGTCAGGAACAGTGAGTCAGGAACAGTGAGTCAGGAACAGTGAGTCAGGAACAGTGAGGTAAGAACAGTGAGGTAAGAACAGTGACTGGTGTTTTCCTGTCAGGTTGTGTTTGTGGTGTTCAGCTCGGACGACGACAGCACCAGCTCGGCAGTGTGTATGTACCCACTGAGGGCCATCAATCAGAGACTGGTGGAGATCATAGGAGCCTGCTACAGCACCAAGGGACAAATAAACAACAAGTCTGCTGTCTACTCACCATACTCCTCCAAGTCAGACGAGCTGTGTAAAATTGAAAATGAGGTTTGTAGCCTTACCAGTCCCTCCAGTCAAGGGCAGTCGTACTGTATGTCCTCTCGTATGGAGAGCGAGAATGTACGTGCTGTCAGTTTTGAAGCAATTGATGGTTTTCTAGTTTACCTTGACGTTATGGTCGTTGCTCTTCTACAGGATGTAGATAGGATGTAGATATAATGGATTAACTGCTACATTATCACTTCTACCTACTAGTGAGATAATGTATCTGACATTGATTCCTTCCCTCTTCAGAAGGGCATGGTGACCAATCAAAAGTGTGGTGCTGAGTTCCTGCCCTCCCCGCTGGCCAGCAGGGCAGAGTTCGCCCTGGCAACCGACCCTGTTTTCACCAAGAAGGGCCTGATGACCGCTGTGGCCGTCGCTGTGGAAACAGAGCACGCCGTTGCCTTCCTGGGGACTACTTTAGGAGAGGTACTAGCTAACAGTGATGAACATTCCAAGTCTTTTCGTTGAGCCGGGTCTTTTGGCTCCCAAACAGATCTTTGATCAGTAATTCTTACAAACGGATGAAAAACCATGAACAATATGACATCTAAAGCCTAAAGGGTTGCCTTCCATTATGTCAAATTGTGACATGAGTTCAATTCAATAGTTTACGTGACATTTTTTTTCACCTTTGCAAAAACAATTAACTGAACTCCAGATAATGTTTGAGTTACCATCTTCAGAGAGTGTTTATCTAACTGAACTCCAGATAATGGTTAAATTACCATCTTCAGAGAATGTTTCTCTAACTGAACTCCAGATAATGGTTGTCTTGAGCTCAAACGGCAGGAGTCACAGGGAGCCAATCAGGGAGACAAATTAAAAGCTCTTTCACAGATGAGATTCAGTTCTCGACGTTCCCCCAAAACAGATTGTGGTAGCTAGCAGTGACAGATAATCTGTTGACCTGTCACTACTAGCTACCACCTTACTGTTGACCTGTCACTACTAGCTACCACCTTACTGTTAACCTGTCACTACTAGCTACCACCTTACTGTTGACCTGTCACTACTAGCTACCACCTTACTGTTAACCTGTCACTACTAGGTACCACCTTACTGTTAACCTGTCACTACTAGCTACCACCTTACTGTTGACCTGTCACTACTAGCTACCACCTTACTGTTGACCTGTCACTACTAGCTACCACCTTACTGTTGACCTGTCACTACTAGCTACCACCTTACTGTTAACCTGTCACTACTAGCTACCACCTTACTGTTGACCTGTCACTACTAGCTACCACCTTACTGTTGACCTGTCACTACTAGCTACCACCTTACTGTTGACCTGTCACTGCTAGCTACCACCTTACTGTTAACCTGTCACTACTAGCTACCACCTTACTGTTGACCTGTCACTACTAGCTACCACCTTACTGTTGACCTGTCACTACTAGCTACCACCTTACTGTTGACCTGTCACTACTAGCTACCACCTTACTGTTGACCTGTCACTACTAGCTACCACCTTACTGTTGACCTGTCACTACTAGCTACCACCTTACTGTTAACCTGTCACTACTAGCTACCACCTTACTGTTGACCTGTCACTACTAGCTACCACCTTACTGTTGACCTGTCACTGCTAGCTACCACCTTACTGTTGACCTGTCACTGCTAGCTACCACCTTACTGTTGACCTGTCACTGCTAGCTACCACCTTACTATTGACCTGTCACTACTAGCTACCACCTTACTGTTGACCTGTCACTGCTAGCTACCAATCACACTAGTCTTTCTTACTAGCACTGTAACTGGTTTTGTTAATCGCTGCTTTTTGGAAGAAAGTTTTACTTGAGGAAAGCATTGACTGTGATATGTGGTTGGTCTCACCTCCCTTAGTTAAATGCACTGGCTGTGATATGTGGTTGGTCTCACCTACTTTAGTTAAATGCACTGACTGTGATATGTGGTTGGTCTCACCTCCCTTAGTTAAATGCACTGACTGTGATATGTGGTTGGTCTCACCTCCCTTAGTTAAATGCACTGACTGTGATATGTGGTTGGTCTCACCTCCCTTAGTTAAATGCATTGACTGTGATATGTGGTTGGTCTCACCTACTTTAGTTAAATGCACTGGCTGTGATATGTGGTTGGTCTCACCTACCTTAGTTAAATGCACTGACTGTGATATGTGGTTGGTCTCACCTACCTTAGTTAAATGCACTGACTGTGATATGTGGTTGGTCTCACCTACCTTAGTTAAATGCACTGACTGTGATATGTGGTTGGTCTCACCTACCTTAGTTAAATGCACTGACTGTGATATGTGGTTGGTCTCACCTACCTTAGTTAAATGCACTGGCTGTGATATGTGGTTGGTCTCACCTACTTTAGTTAAATGCACTGGCTGTGATATGTGGTTGGTCTCACCTCCCTTAGTTAAATGCACTGGCTGTGATATGTGGTTGGTCTCACCTCCCTTAGTTAAATGCACTGGCTGTGATATGTGGTTGGTCTCACCTACCTTAGTTAAATGCACTGGCTGTGATATGTGGTTGGTCTCACCTACCTTAGTTAAATGCACTGACTGTGATATGTGGTTGGTCTCACCTACTTTAGTTAAATGCACTGACTGTGATATGTGGTTGGTCTCACCTACTTTAGTTAAATGCACTGACTGTGATATGTGGTTGGTCTCACCTCCCTTAGTTAAATGCACTGGCTGTGATATGTGGTTGGTCTCACCTCCCTTAGTTAAATGCACTGACTGTGATATGTGGTTGGTCTCACCTCCCTTAGTTAAATGCACTGACTGTGATATGTGGTTGGTCTCACCTCCCTTAGTTAAATGCACTGGCTGTGATATGTGGTTGGTCTCACCTACTTTAGTTAAATGCACTGGCTGTGATATGTGGTTGGTCTCACCTCCCTTAGTTAAATGCACTGGCTGTGATATGTGGTTGGTCTCACCTACTTTAGTTAAATGCACTGACTGTGATATGTGGTTGGTCTCACCTACTTTAGTTAAATGCACTGGCTGTGATATGTGGTTGGTCTCACCTCCCTTAGTTAAATGCACTGACTGTGATATGTGGTTGGTCTCACCTACTTTAGTTAAATGCACTGGCTGTGATATGTGGTTGGTCTCACCTACTTTAGTTAAATGCACTGGCTGTGATATGTGGTTGGTCTCACCTACTTTAGTTAAATGCACTGGCTGTGATATGTGGTTGGTCTCACCTCCCTTAGTTAAATGCACTGGCTGTGATATGTGGTTGGTCTCACCTACTTTAGTTAAATGCACTGACTGTGATATGTGGTTGGTCTCACCTCCCTTAGTTAAATGCACTGACTGTGATATGTGGTTGGTCTCACCTACTTTAGTTAAATGCACTGACTGTGCTATGTGGTTGGTCTCACCTCCCTTAGTTAAATGCACTGGCTGTGATATGTGGTTGGTCTCACCTCCCTTAGTTAAATGCATTGACTGTGATATGTGGTTGGTCTCACCTCCCTTAGTTAAATGCACTGACTGTGATATGTGGTTGGTCTCACCTACCTTAGTTAAATGCACTGGCTGTGATATGTGGTTGGTCTCACCTACCTTAGTTAAATGCACTGGCTGTGATATGTGGTTGGTCTCACCTACCTTAGTTAAATGCACTGACTGTGATATGTGGTTGGTCTCACCTACTTTAGTTAAATGCACTGACTGTGATATGTGGTTGGTCTCACCTACTTTAGTTAAATGCACTGACTGTGATATGTGGTTGGTCTCACCTCCCTTAGTTAAATGCACTGGCTGTGATATGTGGTTGGTCTCACCTCCCTTAGTTAAATGCACTGACTGTGATATGTGGTTGGTCTCACCTCCCTTAGTTAAATGCACTGACTGTGATATGTGGTTGGTCTCACCTACTTTAGTTAAATGCACTGGCTGTGATATGTGGTTGGTCTCACCTACTTTAGTTAAATGCACTGGCTGTGATATGTGGTTGGTCTCACCTCCCTTAGTTAAATGCACTGGCTGTGATATGTGGTTGGTCTCACCTACTTTAGTTAAATGCACTGACTGTGATATGTGGTTGGTCTCACCTACTTTAGTTAAATGCACTGGCTGTGATATGTGGTTGGTCTCACCTCCCTTAGTTAAATGCACTGGCTGTGATATGTGGTTGGTCTCACCTCCCTTAGTTAAATGCACTGGCTGTGATATGTGGTTGGTCTCACCTACTTTAGTTAAATGCACTGACTGTGATATGTGGTTGGTCTCACCTCCCTTAGTTAAATGCACTGACTGTGATATGTGGTTGGTCTCACCTACTTTAGTTAAATGCACTGACTGTGCTATGTGGTTGGTCTCACCTCCCTTAGTTAAATGCACTGGCTGTGATATGTGGTTGGTCTCACCTCCCTTAGTTAAATGCATTGACTGTGATATGTGGTTGGTCTCACCTCCCTTAGTTAAATGCACTGACTGTGATATGTGGTTGGTCTCACCTACTTTAGTTAAATGCACTGACTGTGCTATGTGGTTGGTCTCACCTCCCTTAGTTAAATGCACTGGCTGTGATATGTGGTTGGTCTCACCTCCCTTAGTTAAATGCACTGACTGTGATATGTGGTTGGTCTCACCTCCCTTAGTTAAATGCACTGGCTGTGATATGTGGTTGGTCTCACCTCCCTTAGTTAAATGCACTGACTGTGATATGTGGTTGGTCTCACCTCCCTTAGTTAAATGCACTGACTGTGATATGTGGTTGGTCTCACCTACTTTAGTTAAATGCACTGACTGTGATATGTGGTTGGTCTCACCTACTTTAGTTAAATGCACTGACTGTGATATGTGGTTGGTCTCACCTACTTTAGTTAAATGCACTGACTGTGATATGTGGTTGGTCTCACCTCCCTTAGTTAAATGCACTGACTGTGATATGTGGTTGGTCTCACCTACTTTAGTTAAATGCACTGACTGTGATATGTGGTTGGTCTCACCTCCCTTAGTTAAATGCACTGACTGTGATATGTGGTTGGTCTCACCTACTTTAGTTAAATGCACTGGCTGTGATATGTGGTTGGTCTCACCTCCCTTAGTTAAATGCACTGACTGTGATATGTGGTTGGTCTCACCTACTTTAGTTAAATGCACTGACTGTGATATGTGGTTGGTCTCACCTACTTTAGTTAAATGCACTGACTGTGATATGTGGTTGGTCTCACCTCCCTTAGTTAAATGCACTGACTGTGATATGTGGTTGGTCTCACCTACCTTAGTTAAATGCACTGACTGTGATATGTGGTTGGTCTCACCTACTTTAGTTAAATGCACTGACTGTGATATGTGGTTGGTCTCACCTACCTTAGTTAAATGCACTGACTGTGATATGTGGTTGGTCTCACCTACCTTAGTTAAATGCACTGACTACAAGCTGCTCTCCATAAGAGCGTCTGCTGGACAGAAACTCGTCCTGCTGGAATGTTATTCAATAGGCTGCTCTACATAAGAGCGTCTGCTGGACAGAACCTCGTCCTGCTGGAATGTTATTCAATAGGCTGCTCTACATAAGAGCGTCTGCTGGACAGAAACTCGTCCTGCTGGAATGTTATTCAATAGGCTGCTCTGACTTGTATGTATTTTCCTTAATAGTTGACTAACGTCTTCTGCATCGACCCGGCCGCCTTCTCTGTCTTCTTTCTGCTCGTGTAACGTAGGTGTTGAAGCTGCACCTGTCGACCAGTCCAGAGGTGTACGGCCGCGCCCCTGGGGAGAACACCGGGGACAAGGTCAACAAGAACCTGCTGTTTGACACCAGCCTCACACACCTCTACATCACCACAGAGAAGAAGGTGAGCCGTGATCTTAACGTGGAACTTTATTCCATAGCGTAGATTTTCATCAGTGTGAGGCGTTCCATGCATTTAGGTTAGTACCGTATCAAAGCCATGTTTGAATCAGACGTTTTTGTTTTGCTCATAGATCACCAAGGTGCCAGTGCAGGCGTGCCACCTGAAGACAGACTGCCAGTCCTGTGTGGCACAGAAAGACCCCTACTGTGGCTGGTGTGTGCTGCAGGGCAAGTGAGTACAGTCCCAGTTATAGCCAATGTTCCCTCTAAGCAGGGTGCAGCTCCTCTCGGACTGTCGCGCAGAAGAAATACCAGCCCGGCGTAGAGAAGCACGAGATTCAACTTCACTCAACTTTCTAGACTTTTAGTTAACACTATCAACGTTTCCCTTTACTGTGGGAATTGTGATTGAATCCACGCTTTCAATGCAACATACCGAGGCAGAACGCACGCTGTCGGATTGTATTCTATGGACAGGCACGGCTGAGCTGTACTCTACACAGACCGGTGCTCCTTAACCAATCAGAGCTGCATGTAGCCACATGTGGCACATTTGTTCATGTCCTTTGCTAGTTAGAGAGTTATTATCCCAGTTATAGGTCATTTGTAGTCAACGATAGGGGACGATAGGGGAGGGATTGCGTCCTACAGGAGCACACAACCTGTACATTTCTAGCCATCTTTGAAAAGCCATGAGACCAGACTCCTGGTTAGCTGTAGTCCAGATGCAATTTTTTTTGTCTTAAAGGGGCAGTGTTGTATTTTGAGACAGGCTTGAATAAGCCAAGTAGCCAATAGGCAGAGGGTAGCGTAATTTGTCTGATACTCTGTAATAATGGTATGGGAATAATAATGCATTTTATTTAGAAAAGTGCTTTTCGCATCAACACAACATTTTCAGTCCCCTCCTTGTCTGAAGGACAGGTGGATGAACAGGTTCATGTCAAGCCCTGCATGTTTTTTCAAAAGTCTCATGGAATGTAGGCCTACATTGAACACCACACATTGGCTGCTACTGTAGGCTGAATGATAGAACAGCTATTTCCATGTTAAAATGTGTGGTGTTCAATGAATGTTCTCCATGTTTTTGAGGGTAGGCCACTCTGGTAGGCCACTCTGGTAGGCCTACATTATGATCAAATAGCCACAGTAACCTACATAGTCACTGTTTAAAGCTGTAACTTAAAGCAGGTACAGCCTCAGTGTTCACAGTAAACGCGCGCTGGAAGTCAACAGACTTGAAATTTGCTCAGTGACAATTCTTTGGGGGAACATTGATTATAGCTGCAATATTTCCTGCTTCTCATTGATCTTTTCAATGAATAATACAATGTAACATATAAATGTCTTATGAGCTTAGTACTGATTTATCCTGTTATAGATGGTCCAGGACTAGTTTCTCTCTTTAGCTCCTATCAGTGAGGAACTGGGCCTGGATACAGGTACAGACTCCTGGTTAGCTGTAGTCCAGACTCCTGGTTAGCTGTAGTCCAGACTCCTGGTTAGCTGTAGTCCAGACTCCTGGTTAGCTGTAGTCCAGACTCCTGGTTAGCTGTAGTCCAGACTCCTGGTTAGCTGTAGGCCAGGGTTAGCTGTAGGCCAGGGTTAGCTGTAGTCCAGACTCCTGGTTAGCTGTAGTCCAGGGTTAGCTGTAGGCCAGGGTTAGCTGTAGTCCAGACTCCTGGTTAGCTATAGGCCAGGGTTAGCTGTAGTCCAGACTCCTGGTTAGCTGTAGTCCAGGGTTAGCTGTAGTCCAGGGTTAGCTGTAGTCCAGACTCCTGGTTAGCTATAGGCCAGGGTTAGCTGTAGTCCAGACTCCTGGTTAGCTGTAGTCCAGGGTTAGCTGTAGTCCAGGGTTAGCTGTAGTCCCCAGGGTTAGCTGTAGTCCAGGGTTAGCTGTAGACCAGGGTTATCTGTAGGCCAGGGTTAGCTGTAGTCCAGACTCCTGGTTAGCTGTAGTCCAGGGTTAGCTGTAGTCCAGAGTGTGACTGGTCTCTTCTCGTCCAGGTGTACCAGGAAGGGAGACTGTCCCAGGGCTGAGGATGACAACACGTGGCTGTGGAGCCCCAACCAGCAGTGTGTTCAGATCCAGGCGTTTAACCCACCCAACCTCAGCTGTAGGAAGACCGAGCAGGTACTGAGTGGTTGAGTGTACATGTCTACGTTCCCTGTCATTGGCAGCTGTCTTCTCCAGTGTGAAAGATCCCTCAGCTGTTGTGCTGGGTTTGCTTCATTCTGAATTCATTCATCCTGAGTTTAACTCTAGTCAATTCCTTTAAGCTCTGCTCCCTTCCAGTGCATTTCTCTCTCTCTCTCTCTCTCACACACACACACACACACACACACACACACACACACACACACACACACACACACACACAGAGACAGAAATGAGTTTTCTGGGTCAGTTCTGGATTAATGAACTGTGTACATTTTAAACTGTAGACCTGAATATCAGTCACTTCCTTTATTTCACTTCATTCCATCTCATTTCTCTCCAGGAACTTGAGTTTTTGTCACAACCATTCCTGTGACTTGAAACATAATTGCATTTCCTCAATGGACCTCTTTGTATTCAAGAGGAAGTTTATTCTCTTGTTTCTCTCTCACTCTTGGTTTCTGTCTCTCTCTCACACTCCTCAAAAACCTCTGTTTTTCTCCTGTCCAGGTTGAAATCTACATCCCCTCCCTCCCCAAGATCGGCCCTTCTGACATTATCAAGTGCAGGTTTGGTTCGGACACTAGTGAAGCTGTGGTGATGGACCAGAAGGTGATTTGTGCCCTCCCTGACCCTGTGAACATCCCCTCTACACCTGACAAGCAGGGTGAGTCCTCCTGAATACTGGTCCTAACCCCGGTCCTTAGCTCCTTGGGTGGTAGATGGGTCCTGTATACTGTTTTTAAGCCTGGAGATATCAGTCTGTTTCTTTAACTAACTTGTCTTTGTCTTGCCGAACAAGACAACGATGTGTTTTATTCAGTACAGAACCAGTCAGGTGACCAGGCTAATATTTCTTCTCAGAGCAGTGGACTGTGGTAACTGACATTCTGTCGTATTGCGTTCAGACTTTGTGACGGTGCAGGTGAAGATCCTGGTCAACGACGACATCGAGGTGACGTCCAGCGAATACAAGTTCTACAACTGTGCCGCCACCGGCAGGAAGTCCAGGAACACGCCGTAAGTGTCCCCAGTAAAACCCTTATTGGTCACCAACCTTTTCTGAGGCAAGATCACTTTCCAAGCCGAGATCGACCACTCAGATATTCTTTATAAACAGGACTTAGTAATGTAAACCTATACAACAGTAACCTAATAAAACTGTTGTGTAGGAATGAGGTTTGTGCAGTAGGTCTATTACATTATCACAACATATTGGCTTTATGCCTTCCTGACTATTGTTCTTCTCAGACCATGTTATATTTCAAAACTCGAGCTTTGATAACAGAATAGATCAGTTGTATCATTTGCGAGGCTCAGCTGAGCATAAATTGAAATAATTATCTTTTTTATTTTACTGGACTGATGGTCAGTCTCAGCGGAGGGAGAGCGCAGCAGAGCGTCCAGTCCCTGCTTTCTCCTTTCCTCCGGTGAGGCTGACCAATAGAGAGGGTCCACCTCTCATAGACCCTGCTTTTTCCTTTCCTCCGGTGAGGCTGACCAATAGAGAGGGGACACCTCTCATAGACCCTGCTTTCTCCTTTCCTCCGGTGAGGCTGACCAATAGAGAGGGTCCACCTCTCATAGACCCTGCTTTTTCCTTTCCTCCGGTGAGGCTGACCAATAGAGAGGGGACACCTCTCATAGACCCTGCTTTTTCCTTTCCTCCGGTGAGGCTGACCAATAGAGAGGGTCCACCTCTCATAGACCCTGCTTTTTCCTTTCCTCCGGTGAGGCTGACCAATAGAGAGGGGACACCTCTCATAGTCCCTGCATTCTCCTTTCCTCCGGTGAGGCTGACCCATAGAGAGGGGACACCTCTCATAGTCCCTGCATTCTCCTTTCCTCCGGTGAGGCTGACCAATAGAGAGGGTCCACCTCTCATAGTCCCTGCATTCTCCTTTCCTCCGGTGAGGCTGACCAATAGAGAGGAGACGCACATTTATGTTTAGGGAGACGCACATTTATGTTTTGTAAAATGTTACATAAAAACCGTGTTGACAGTACTGAATAAAAACTTAAAGAACTCACTCATAAAAACAGCAACTGTTTGCTGTATTATTTGACGGTCGTTCTCTGGTCGTGGAGTTTGTCCCTTCAGACAAATGAAATGGTTGGAACACTTTGCCTACCCAGCAGAACTGTAAGACCAATAGGAGTGCAAGGTGATCGACTAGGAATGCCTTGAAGATGGACCCGTGGGTGACCACTGCTTTATGGAGACGACCAGTTAATGACGCTTTTCTGACTGTTATTCTGTTCAGTCATTTTACACCGAACACCTTTGAGGATTTCTGTTCTCATTGGCTATATAAACTCTGATACCTTATCTCTTCCTTCTACTGGTTGATTGTCCCCAGGTGTATAGCATGTGTGACCAGTGAGTGGCAGTGCCAGTGGAATGCCCAGGACCACACCTGCAGTGACAGAGATGTCTCTGTAGATGGAGCTCACATCGTCAAAGCCCAACAAGTAGGAGGAAGCCCTGTCTCAGTGAACTACACAGTTTGGCTCAAACTCATTTTGTCTTTCCACAACTCCTTGTGTCCTCTCTCCCCGCCTCCTCAAGAAGAAGGTCCAATACCTTTTGAGAAGCAGGCCAGAAGAGAGGATGTGAGGAAGTGAAGGAAGATGAATTGATAAAGAGCTATTGTCTCTGAGCCAGCTTGTATCTGTTACCGACTTTCTGGCTTATAGGTGGCAACTGGCAAGCTCTGCCTGTCTGCCTGTATGTCTGCATGTCTGTCTGCCTGTCTGCCTGTATGTCTGCCTGTATGTCTGTCTGCTTGTCTGTCTGTCTGCCTGTATGTCTGTCTGCCTGTATGTCTGTCTGCCTGTATGTCTGTCTGCCTGTATGTCTGTCTGTCTGCCTGTATGTCTGTCTGCCTGTATGTCTGTCTGCCTGTTTGTCTGTCTGCCTGTATGTCTGTCTGCCTGTCTGTCTGTCTGTCTGTCTCTCTGATTAAACCAGCTACCTTCTGTTCTCCCTCCAGGCTGATAGCTGTCCTCAGTTTGAGAACCCAGACCCTCATCTCATCCCTGTAGGCTACCTCATCCCCATCAGCTTCCAAGGGAAGAACCTGGACATTTACAAGGTGAGATAGACACAGCTCTTAGGCTTGCGTCCCAAATTACGCCATATTGCCTATACAGTGCACTACTTAGGGAATAGGGTGCCATTTGAGTGCACTACTTAGGGAATAGGGTGCCATTTGAGTGCACTACTTAGGGAATAGGGTGCCATTTTGGGTTCACTGTAAGGAATATGGTGCCAGTTTGGGTTTACTGTAGGGAATATGGTGCCATTTTGGGTTTACTGTAAGGAATATGGTGCCATTTTGGGTTTACTGTAGGGAATATGGTGCCATTTTGGGTTTACTGTAAGGAATATGGTGCCAGTTTGGGTTTACTGTAGGGAATATGGTGCCATTTTGGGTTTACTGTAAGGAATATGGTGCCATTTTGGGTTTACTGTAGGGACTAGGATGACATTTCAGACACCTCTATTTAGTCATCGTCTATCATTGATGATTAACTTAGCTGTTCCTCTAATGAGAGTACGTCCTCTTTTCTTCCTCATTCACTATTAGATCATGTACATTACTGTTTATCTAATGTGGTTCGTTGTGCCTGACAGCCTGACTGACTTCTACTCATTCTAATATACATGATCTCTTGTCCTGTGTGTATCTCTGTCCTGTGTGTATCTCTGTCCTGTGTGTATCTCTGTCCTGTGTGTATCTCTGTCCTGTGTGTATCTCTGTCCTGTGTGTATCTCTGTCTGTCGTGTGTGTGTCTCTGTCTGTCGTGTGTGTGTCTCTGTCTGTCGTGTGTGTGTCTCTGTCTGTCGTGTGTGTCTCTGTCTGTCGTGTGTGTGTGTGTCTCTGTCGTGTGTGTGTGTGTCTCTGTCTGTCGTGTGTGTGTGTCTCTGTCTGTCGTTTGTGTGTCTCTGTCTGTCGTGTGTGTGTCTGTCTGTCTGTCGTGTGTGTGTCTCTGTCTGTCGTGTGTGTGTCTGTCTGTCTGTCGTGTGTGTGTCTGTCTGTCTGTCGTGTGTGTCTGTCTGTCTGTCGTGTGTGTCTGTCTGTCTGTCGTGTGTGTCTGTCTGTCTGTCGTGTGTCTGTCTGTCTGTCTGTCTGTCGTGTCTGTCTGTCGTGTGTGTCTGTCTGTCTGTCTGTCTGTCGTGTCTGTCTGTCTGTCTGTCTGTCGTGTGTGTGTCTCTGTCTGTCGTGTGTGTGTGTGTCTCTGTCTGTCGTGTGTGTGTCTCTGTCTGTCCCGTGTGTGTCTGTCTGTCCCGTGTGTGTCTCTGTCTGTCCTGTGTGGGTCTCTGTCTCTTTCTTGTCCTGTGTGTGTCTCTGACTCTCTTTCTTGTCCTGTGTGTGTCTGTCTCTCTCTCTCTTGTCCTGTGTCTGTCTCTGTCTCTCTCTCTCTCCAGGATCACACGTTTAAAATTGGCACGGAGCTCATGAAACACACGGAGGAAGAGTTCACCTTTAATGAGGGGTTAAAGTTCAACTTCAAGGGTTATGAGGTCAGTAATATCCACCTCTAGTTGAGACAACACAGGTTTTACATCCCAGCGCCCCACATGAGCAGTACAAGTCTTTTCCCTCAGTCCCAAAGACATTCACCTCCAGCCAGTACTCTAACTCTCTCTGTCTCTCCACCCATCTGTTTTCATACTGAGTTTGAGAGGCTGCCAGTATGGAGTTAAGAGCTATGTTGTGTGCGGATTGTGTGTACATGCGTGCATGTCAGTGTTTTTGTTAGGAAAATGTGGTGCTGGATATTTGACAGGAAGTATTATAATTTAAGATGTTTGAGAAGTTTACCGAACCCATATGCATTGGGTGGTTAGGGTTAGGGTGGTAACCTGATTAGGGCGTCCACCCACGGTGCTCAGAATGACAGAAATAACATTTACATGATGGTACTTCATCGTAACAGAACATGCAACGATGCTCACGTTGAAGGTGATAGAATAACTGTCCACGCCGACTCTTCCTCAGAAAACAAGACGAGTAAAGAACAGCAGAATCACCAGCCTGTCAATCTAATATCCCCCATAATAGAACAGTTGACCTATTGGTCAGCTTGTGATTCTGTGCAAGAAAGAAATTGCCTATTCCAAACAGACTCTGGGTCAGATTTTTAATGGTCCAAAAGCCAGCTATAACCAGCTAACAGAAACCCTGGTATGTGTGTGTGGGGGTATGTATGGGTGTGTGTGTTTGTGTGTGGTGGGGGGGTCCTGTGTGAGTGAGAAAAAGAGCCAGCAAGTGTGTTTTGGCATGTCTCTGGCCCTCAGTAACTCAGACGTCAGTTTTCTCTGTTATCCTGTGTGTTAGTTTGCCTACGACAAGGAGCAGGAGGTCAATGTGTCCTTCCACATCAAAGACCGAGACACAGAGAAGAAGATTGACAGCACTCTGACTGGTGAGTCAGACCGTCTGACACACTGGAGTTGATGCAGCGCTGCTGTTCAAACAACTGACTGAATTACAACCAGGATTATTCTGCTCAAACTGTTGATCCATTTCAACTCTTTCACCTTAATGGACCTGCGTAGGATAACCCCAGTATTGGACATGTTTAATATTCAGCCATTATTATTATTCATACATTTTTGGGACAAAGTTCAAGCTTATTTGAATAAGATGTGAACCCTGTATAGACTGGTGGGTTATTGGTATGGAGTCGTTGTTTGATCTCTTTCCCCTCCTCTCTCTCCTCTCTCTCTATCCTCCACCTCTCCCCCTGCTCTTCTCTACCTCCTTTCCATCCTCCTCTCTCCATTCTACCCTCTTCACTCTCCCCCTCCTCCTCTCTCCCATTCTACCTTCTCTCTCTCTCTCTATCCTCCTCCTCTCCCCTTCCTCTCTCCTATTCTTCCATCTCCTCTCTCTCCTCTCACTCTATCCTCCTTCTCTCCCTCCTCCTCTCCTCTCCATCTCTTAGTGGTGTTGTATAACTGTTCTCTGGGTCGTGAGGACTGCAGCTTGTGTAAGAATGCCGACCCCAAATACAGCTGTGTGTGGTGTGCCAACATGAGGTCCTGTGTGTACAGAGAATTGTGCCGGTCCCAGGAACCAGCGCAGTGCCCCAACCCCAAGATCACTGAGGTGAGAACAGTCTCTGTCTCTGATTATCACTAGAGATGTTCTCCTCTGTCTGGTGCACTCTTCCTTCCTGTCTTCTTCCCTTTAGCTGTCACTAAAGACTGTTCTACTATATACACACTGAACTACTACTGTAAAGACTGTTCTACTATATACACACTGATCTACTACTGTAAAGACTGTTCTACTATATACACACTGAAATACTACTGTAAGGACCGTTCTACTATATACACACTGATGGCACTGACCATTATATTCTATATTAATCTACCACACTCATCTAAATCATCCCCCCTCTCTCTCTCTTCCCCACAGATCATCCCTCGTTTCGGGCCTCTGAACGGTGGGATAGTGGTGACCACTCATCTAAATCATCCCCTCTCTCTCTCTCTTCCCCACAGATCATCCCTCGTTTCGGGCCTCTGAACGGTGGGATAGTGGTGACCACTCATCTAAATCATCCCCTCTCTCTCTCTCTCTTCCCCACAGATCATCCCTCGTTTCGGGCCTCTGAACGGTGGGATAGTGGTGACCACTCATCTAAATCATCCCCTCTCTCTCTCTCTCTTCCCCACAGATCATCCCTCGTTTCGGGCCTCTGAATGGTGGGATAGTGGTGACCACTCATCTAAATCATCCCCTCTCTCTCTCTCTCTTCCCCACAGATCATCCCTCGTTTCGGGCCTCTGAACGGTGGGATAGTGGTGACCACTCATCTAAATCATCCCCTCTCTCTCTCTCTCTCTTCCCCACAGATCATCCCTCGTTTCGGGCCTCTGAACGGTGGGATAGTGGTGACCACTCATCTAAATCATCCCCTCTCTCTCTCTCTTCCACACAGATCATCCCTCGTTTCGGGCCTCTGAACGGTGGGATAGTGGTGACCACTCATCTAAATCATCCCCCCTCTCTCTCTCTCTCTCTTCCCCACAGATCATCCCTCGTTTCGGGCCTCTGAACGGTGGGATAGTGGTGACCACTCATCTAAATCATCCCCTCTCTCTCTCTCTTCCCCACAGATCATCCCTCGTTTCGGGCCTCTGAACGGTGGGATAGTGGTGACCACTCATCTAAATCATCCCCCCTCTCTCTCTCTCTCTTCCCCACAGATCATCCCTCGCTTCGGGCCTCTGAACGGTGGGATAGTGGTGACCACTCATCTAAATCATCCCCTCTCTCTCTCTCTCTCCCCCACAGATCATCCCTCGTTTCGGGCCTCTGAACGGTGGGATAGTGGTGACCATTAAAGGGTCTAACCTGGGCATAAAGAAGGAGGACATTAAGAAGGTGACGGTGGCTGGAGTGGACTGTGTTCACCAGGGGGACAGATACTCTGTCTCCACCAGGTATAGTGATAGTGGGTGGTTGTAAATGAATCATCACAGCTGTTGTCCAGGGGTTTCATCCCGTTGTCAAGATCAGTGGTTTCAAGTTTGTTTCTGTCCATTTTTGACAAGTTGACAAGATTGTGCAGAGCTGTCGTCAAGGCAACGGGTAGCGACTTTTTAACAATCTCAAATATAACATGTATTTTGATTAACCTTTTGCGACGAGCAAACCCGTATCCGGGAGCGTAATCATAGCCTCAAACGCATCAGCATAACGCAGCGGACATAAATACCCCTAGAAACTTTTACTACTCATGAAAATCACAAATTAAATGAAATAAATATATTCAAACACAAGCTTAGCCTTTTGTTAACAACACTGTCATCTCAGATTTTCAAAATATGCGTTACAGCCAACGCTAGACAAGCATTTGTGTAAGGTTATCATGGCATAATGCTATGCTAGGCTCTGCTGGCAGCAGGCAACATTTTCACAAAAATAAGAGAAGCAACCAAATTAAATCATTTACCTTTGAAGAACTTCAGATGCTTTCACTCAGGAGACTCCCAGTTAGATAGCAAATGTTCCTTTTTTCCAAAAATATTATTTTTGTAGGACGAAAAACTCCCGTTTCTTCACCATGCTTGGCTGAGAAATCGAAAAATACTTCAACTATAACGCCAAACTTTTTTCAAAATTAGCTACATAATATTGACAGAAACACAGCAAACGTTGTTTAGGATCCATCCTCAAGGTGCTTTTAACAAATATATTCAATAATATATCCGTCGAGGCAGTTGGTTTCTCATAAGAAGCGGTTGGAAAAATGGCTACCTCAGTATTTTACGCAAGATTTTCTGCGGGAGACACCATGTGACCACATACTATATATGGTCCCTTACAGCCATTCTTCAATGGAAATGCCTAAAAAGATGTCACAATGCTGTAGACACCTTGGGGAATACGTGGAAAACGTAAGCTCATTCGTAGCTCATTCACAGCCATATAAGGAGTCATTGGCATGAGGCAGTTTTAAAAAATGCGGCACTTCCTGGTTGGATTTTTATCTGGGTTTCGCCTGTAACATCAGTTCTGTGGCACTCACAGACAATATCTTTGCAGTTTTGGAAACGTCAGTGTCTTCTTTCCAAAGCTGTCAATTATATGCATAGTCGAGCATCTTTTCGTGACAAAATATCTTGTTTAAAACGGGAACGTTTTTCATCCAAAAATTAAAATAGCGCCCCCTAAATCCAACTAGTTAACACATGTTTTGGTTACTACATGATTCCATATGTGTTATTTCATAGTTTTGATGTCTTCACTATAATTCTACAATGTAGAAAATAATAAATAAAGAAAAACCCTTGAATGAGTACAGTAGGTGTCCAAACTATTGACTGCCTACTGTCTTTTCAACTTTAATTCACAACCGAAAATTAACCTGATTTAAACGTCTAGAAAATACATATTTTAGATGTCTTTTCAACATAATTTTGCTTACTGGGACTATTCTCGGTTTGTGAAGGGGGGGGGTGGCATTTTTTGGTCTCGCCAGAACGGAAAGGACCGGCCCTGCCTCTAATGCACTTTTATGTCCAGCGAATAACATATTTCATTAAACACAACATTTGGATGAACAGTATGTCTGCTTGTGTGTGTGGTGGAGAAACCGGGCCTTTGTCTTACTCCAGCTGTTCTGTGTCTTCTCCAGTGTTGTGTGTGAGATCGGTCCGGTCCGGTCTTCAGTGGACCTCCCAGGTCCCATCAACCAGGGGGTAGTGGAGGTGGAGGTGGAGGGGGGCAGGAGAGGACGTTCAGAGGTCCTCTTCACCTACAGGGTACGTTTCGTACAGCTACAGGGCCATTCTTTACCCCAACATGAATCCTAACTGTTGTAAGAGTCACACTGCAGGAGTGATCTGATGTGTCATACAGCTACAGGGCCATTCTTTACCCCAACGTGAATCCTAACTGTTGTAAGAGTCACACTGTGCAGGAGTGATCTGATGTGTCATACAGCTACAGGGCCATTCTTTACCCCAACATGAATCCTAACTGTTGTAAGAGTCACACTGTGCAGGAGTGATCTGATGTGTCATACTGTACATGGCTCTTAGTGTGGTTAAAGCTCTGCTCATACAGCCACTATGTTAGTCTCTCTCTGCTGGTTTTGCTTCTCCACGTTCATCAATGTACTTTGTTCTTAGGAGATGCTCTTAGAATTCAGAATAGCATCTGTTGAAAGGAAACAGAATTTAACAGGGGAATTTAACGAGTATAATGATTGACTTAAAAACACATCTATAATGGGAGCCTATTTCACTTCATGGTAAATATTTACACTAATTTATTTTGGGGTTCGTATTTTCTTGTTTGTTTGTTTCTGCCAAAATAACAATGTCCCCATGAGAATGTACTGAGCTACTTATCCTTCTTATAGATTTGATCAAAGCTTCAGATTTTCTAGGGAACATAACATTATTTTGCTCTCTCTCTCGCTCTCGTTTGCTCTCTCGCTCTCGTTTGCTCTCTCGCTCTCGTTTGCTCTCTCGCTCTCGTTTGCTCTCTCGCTCTCGTTTGCTCTCTCGCTCTCGTTTGCTCTCTCGCTCTCGTTTGCTCTCTCGCTCTCGTTTGCTCTCTCTCCGTCTCTCTGTCTCTCCGTCGTTTTAAGTTGGTCTGCTCCAGATCTGGCTGTCTACTCGCAATACTTAGTACTGTTTGATGAGAAAATACAGTACTAAGTGGTGTTCAGTAGCTGTGTTGTGGTGCTAAAGTACTAAGTGGTGTTCAGTAGCTGTGTTGTGGTGATAAAGTACTAACTGTTGTTCAGTAGCTGTGTTGTGGTGTTCAGTAGCTGTGTTGTGGTGATAAAGTACTAAGTGGTGTTCAGTAGCTGTGTTGTGGTGCTAAAGTACTAAGTGGTGTTCAGTAGCTGTGTTGTGGTGATAAAGTACTAACTGTTGTTCAGTAGCTGTGTTGTGGTGTTCAGTAGCTGTGTTGTGGTGATAAAGTACTAAGTGGTGTCCAGTAGCTGCGTTGTGGTGATAAAGTACTGCTATTGTGGTGATAAAGTACTAAGTGGTGTTCGGTAGCTGTGTTGTGGTGATAAAATACTAAGTGGTGTTCGGTAGCTGTGTTGTGGTGATAAAATACTAAGTGGTGTTCAGTAGCTGTGTTGTGGTGATAAAATACTAAGTGGTGTTCGGTAGCTGTGTTGTGGTGATAAAATACTAAGTGGTGTTCGGTAGCTGTGTTGTGGTGATAAAGTACTAAGTGGTGTTCAGTAGCTATGTTGTGGTGATAAAGTGGTGTTCAGTAGTTGTGTTGTGGTGTTCAGTAGCTGTGTTGTGGTGCTAAAGTACTAAGTGGTGTTCAGTAGTTGTGTTGTGGTGTTCAGTAGCTGTGTTGTGGTGCTAAAGTACTAAGTGGTGTTCAGTAGCTGTGTTGTGGTGATAAAGTACTAAGTGGTGTTCAGTAGTTGTGTTGTGGTGTTCAGTAGCTGTGTTGTGGTGCTAAAGTACTAAGTGGTGTTCAGTAGTTGTGTTGTGGTGTTCAGTAGCTGTGTTGTGGTGCTAAAGTACTAAGTGGTGTTCAGTAGCTGTGTTGTGGTGCTAAAGTACTAAGTGGTGTTCAGTAGCTGTGTTGTGGTGATAAACCAGTGAAGGGGAATGGGACGTGACATGGGGTCTAACTGGTGGTCCCAGTGGGCTCTGGGTTGTTAGACAGTGGGCTCTGGGTTGTTAGACAGTGGGCTCTGGGTTGTTAGACAGTGGGCTCTGGGTTGTTAGAAAGTGGGCTCTGGGTTGTTAGACAGTGGGCTCTGGGTTGTTAGACAGTGGGCTCTGGGTTGTTAGACAGTGGGCTCTGGGTTGTTAGACAGTGGGCTCTGGGTTGTTGGACAGTGGGCTCTGGATTGTTAGACAGTGGGCTCTGGGTTGTTAGACAGTGGGCTCTGGGTTGTAGGACAGTGGGCTCTGGGTTGTTGGACAGTGGGCTCTGGGTTGTTAGACAGTGGGCTCTGGGTTGTTGGACAGTGGGCTCTGGGTTGTTGGACAGTGGGCTCTGGGTTGTTGGACAGTGGGCTCTGGGTTGTTGGACAGTGGGCTCTGGGTTGTTGGACAGTGGGCTCTGGGTTGTTGGACAGTGGGCTCTGGGTTGTTGGACAGTGGGCTCTGGGTTGTTGGACAGTGGGCTCTGGGTTGTTGGACAGTGGGCTCTGGGTTGTTGGACAGTGGGCTCTGGGTTGTTGGACAGTGGGCTCTGGGTTGTTGGACAGTGGGCTCTGGGTTGTTGGACAGTGGGCTCTGGGTTGTTGGACAGTGGGCTCTGGGTTGTTGGACAGTGGGCTCTGGGTTGTTGGACAGTGGGCTCTGGGTTGTTGGTCAGTGGGCTCTGGGTTGTTGGACAGTGGGCTCTGGGTTGTTGGACAGTGGGCTCTGGGTTGTTGGACAGTGGGCTCTGGGTTGTTGGGCAGTGGGCTCTGGGTTGTTGGGCAGTGGGCTCTGGGTTGTTGGACAGTGGGCTCTGGGTTGTTGGACAGTGGGCTCTGGGTTGTTGGACAGTGGGCTCTGGGTTGTTGGACAGTGGGCTCTGGGTTGTTGGACAGTGGGCTTTGGGTTGTTGGACAGTGGGCTCTGGGTTGTTGGACAGTGGGCTCTGGGTTGTTGGACAGTGGGCTCTGAGTTGTTAGACAGTGGGCTCTGGGTTGTTGGACAGTGGGCTCTGGGTTGTTAGACAGTGGGCTCTGGGTTGTTGGACAGTGGGCTCTGGGTTGTTGGACAGTGGGCTCTGGGTTGTTGGACAGTGGGCTCTGGGTTGTTGGACAGTGGGCTCTGGGTTGTTGGACAGTGGGCTCTGGGTTGTTAGACAGTGGGCTCTGGGTTGTTAGACAGTGGGCTCTGGGTTGTAGGACAGTGGGCTCTGGGTTGTAGGACAGTGGGCTCTGGGTTGTAGGACAGTGGGCTCTGGGTTGTAGGACAGTGGGCTCTGGGTTGTTGGACAGTGGGCTCTGGGTTGTTGGACAGTGGGCTCTGGGTTGTTGGACAGTGGGCTCTGGGTTGTTGGACAGTGGGCTCTGGGTTGTTAACTGTAAAACACTTTGGATGAAAACATCTGCTAAATAACCATATAGAATGTTAGAAGGTCAGGAGAGGAGTTTTTCCTTGTCAGGTCATGCAGTCAAGAAAACGTCCAGGACCTAAGTATGTTACCTTATCACTGATGTCTCATCTCTTATCCCCTCCAGGACCCCATCCCGGAGAAAGTTTCCCCCCTGAAGGGCCCTGTGGCCGGTGGAACAGTCATCACTATCTCTGGGAAACACCTGGATACGGCAAACAAGAATGATGTCATTGTCACCGTGGGGGGAACGCCCTGTGAAGTGTAAGGATGATCATACTTGAGTCTTCCAACCCCTGCAGGTTGCTGTCTGGATAGGTTGCCTGAGTCATGTCCTATTCACTTCTTCTCTCAAGGCCGACCTCTGAAATATATTAGCCATACAGTAATTGTGTTTGACTTGTTCCTTTGAGATGACCTTCTCTCCCCTCAACACTACGACCCCTGTTTGACCTTTCCCATGATGCTCTCTGTCCCCGTTTCTCCCTCAGGTTGTCGTTTGGCAGTGAGATCACCTGTGAGACAGGTGTATACAAGGGACAAAAGGTTCCATTGGAGTCCCTGAGAGTCTCGGTGAAGTATGGGAAGAGCACCACCAAGGACGTCCCCGTCACCTTTAACTTCCAGTACTCCGAGAACCCCAAACTCACGGACTACAGCCCCAAGACCAGCTTCGTATGGTGAGTGGAGTCCACAGTGCCCCAGAGAGGGTGGAAGTCAAAGCGCCTCTTTAAGCCAAGCTTGAGTTGAATGCAAAACAGTTTGAAGTGGATAATTAAATGGCCGTTTCTTATTGGACACATTCAGGTCGTGTCTCCCTCCTTCAAAACGTTTCAAAAGGTTTCTCCTGTTTTGTGCTTCCTAACATGACCCTGATATATGGTGTCGTCGTCTAGTGTTTCAGTGGAGGCAGGAGGATTACATGTTAGTCATTTAGCAGACGTTCTAATCCAGAGCCGCATAGTTAGTGCCGTCATCTTGAGATGGCTAGGTGGGACAACCACATGGGGCGGCAGGTAGCCTAGTGGTTAGAGCGTTGGGCAGGTAACTGGGAGGTTGCAAGATTGAATCCGCGAGCTGACAAGGTAAAAATCTGTCGTTCTGCCCCTGAACAGGCAGTTAACCCACTGTTCCTAGGCCGTCATTGAAAATAAGAATTTGTTCTTAACTGACTTGCCTAGTTAAATAAAGGTAAATAATTCATAGTACTGGAAGTACATGAAACATGTCTGTCTGTCTATATCTTCAAAGTCCCAGCTAGTAAGAGAGAAAAGAGTCAAGTGTTGGTTCACAAAATATGTTTTCAGAAGACGGACAGGGACTCTGCTGTCTTAGCTTCAGGGGGAAGCTGGTTCCACCATTGGGGTGCCAGGACAGTGAAGAACTGGAGCTGCCCTCCCATAAGGGTAGGAGAGCCAAGAGACCAGAGGTGGCAGAACAGAGTACTCTGGTTGGGATGTAGGGTTTGAACATAGCCTGAAGGTAGGGAGGGTCAGGTCCTCTTGCTGCTCCGTAGGTAAGTACCAGGGTCTTGTGGTGGATCCAAACTTTGACTGGAAGCCAGTGCAGTGTGTTGAGGAGCGGGCTGACATGGGAGAAGTTAAGAAGGTTGAACATCAGGGGGCTGACATGGGAGAAGTTAGGAAGGTTGAACATCAGTGGAGGCAGGAGGATCGTGTGTGTTGTATTGAGAGTTGACGTGTGTGTTGTCTGGTGTTTCAGTGGAGGCAGGAGGATTGTGTGTGTTGTATTGAGAGCTGACGTGTGTGTTGTCTGGTGTTTCAGTGGAGGCAGGAGGATCGTGTGTGTGGGCAGTGGTTTTGACCTCATCCAGAGAGCCACCATGAAGGTGCTGCCATCTGCTGATGACTTCTCTCAGTCCCCTCCCGTTGAGGTCAGTACACACTACTCACTACTATTACAATACACCTAATGTTATCATTCTAGAGTCCACTCCTATTATACAATACTCTACATGTTATCATTCTGGAGTCCACTCCTATTATACAATACACTGCATGTTATCATTCTAGAGTCCACTCCTCTTATACAATACTCTACATGTTATCATTCTAGAGTCCACTCCTATTATACAATACACCTAATGTTTTCATTCTAGAGTCCACTCCTATTATACAATACTCTACATGTTATCCATTCTAGAGTCCACTCCTATTATACAATACTCTACATGTTATCCATTCTAGAGTCCACTCCTCTTATACAATACTCTACATGTTATCATTCTAGAGTCCACTCCTATTATACAATACACCTAATGTTTTCATTCTAGAGTCCACTCCTATTATACAATACTCTACATGTTATCCATTCTAGAGTCCACTCCTATTATACAATACTCTACATGTTATCATTCTGGAGTCCACTCCTATTATACAATACACTGCATGTTATCATTCTAGAGTCCACTCCTATTATACAATACACCTAATGTTTTCATTCTAGAGTCCACTCCTATTATACAATACTCTACATGTTATCATTCTGGAGTCCACTCCTATTATACAATACACTGCATGTTATCATTCTAGAGTCCACTCCTATTATACAATACTCTACATGTTATCATTCTAGAGTCCACTCCTATTATACAATACACTGCATGTTATCATTCTAGAGTCCACTCCTATTATACAATACTCTACATGTTATCATTCTAGAGTCCACTCCTATTATACAATACACTGCATGTTATCATTCTAGAGTCCACTCCTATTATACAATACACCTAATGTTTTCATTCTAGAGTCCACTCCTATTATACAATACACTGCATGTTATCATTCTAGAGTCCACTCCTATTACACAATACACCTAATGTTATCATTCTAGAGTCCACTCCTATTATACAATTCACCTAATGTTATCATTCTAGAGTCCACTCCTATTATACAATTCACCTAATGTTTTCATTCTAGAGTCCTCTCCTATTACACAATACATTACATGTTATCATTCTAGAGTCCACTCCTATTATACAATTCACCTAATGTTATCATTCTAGAGTCCACTCCTATTATACAATTCACCTAATGTTTTCATTCTAGAGTCCTCTCCTATTACACAATACATTACATGTTATCATTCTAGAGTCCACTCCTATTACACAATACATTACATGTTATCCATTCTAGAGTCCACTCCTATTACACAATACATGGCATGTTATCCATTCTAGAGTCCACTCCTATTATACAATACATGACATGTTATCCATTCTAGAGTCCACTCCTATTATACAATACATGACATGTTATCCATTCTAGAGTCCACTCCTATTATACAATACATGACATGTTATCCATTCTAGAGTCCACTCCTATTATACAATACATTACATGTTATCCATTCTAGAGTCCACTCCCATTGAGGTTAGTATACCATTCCACAAGTTCTCTGTTTCCTGCCAGTAGTGTATTCTAATCCCTCTAGTGTACAGTACTCTAGCTGTGGTATTATCCATGGCAGGTAGCTAGCATGTCCTAGTGTACAGTACTCTAGCTGTGGTATTATCCATGGCAGGTAGCTAGCATGTCCTAGTGTACAGTACTCTAGCTGTGGTATTATCCATGGCAGGTAGCTAGCATGTCCTAGTGTACAGTACTCTAGCTGTGGTATTATCCATGGCAGGTAGCTAGCATGTCCTAGTGTACAGTACTCTAGCTGTGGTATTATCCATCGCAGGTATCTAGCATGTCCTAGTGTACAGTACTCTAGCTGTGGTATTATCCATGGCAGGTAGCTAGCATGTCCTAGTGTACAGTACTCTAGCTGTGGTATTATCCATGGCAGGTAGCTAGCATGTCCTAGTGTACAGTACTCTAGCTGTGGTATTATCCATGGCAGGTCGCTAGCATGTCCTAGTGTACAGTACTCTAGCTGTGGTATTATCCATCGCAGGTATCTAGCATGTCCTAGTGTACAGTACTCTAGCTGTGGTATTATCCATGGCAGGTAGCTAGCATGTCCTAGTGTACAGTACTCTAGCTGTGGTATTATCCATCGCAGGTATCTAGCATGTCCTAGTGTACAGTACTCTAGCTGTGGTATTATCCGTGGCAGGTAGCTAGCATGTCCTAGTGTCCAGTACTCTAGCTGTGATAATATCCATGGCAGGTAGCTAGCATGTCCTAGTGTACAGTACTCTAGCTGTGGTATTATCCGTGGCAGGTAGCTAGCATGTCCTAGTGTACAGTACTCTAGCTGTGGTATTATCCATGGCAGGTAGCTAGCATGTCCTAGTGTACAGTACTCTAGCTGTGGTATTATCCATGGCAGGTAGCTAGCATGTCCTAGTGTACAGTACTCTAGCTGTGGTATTATCCATGGCAGGTAGCTAGCATGTCCTAGTGTACAGTACTCTAGCTGTGGTATTATCCATGGCAGGTAGCTAGCATGTCCTAGTGTACAGTACTCTAGCTGTGGTATTATCCATGGCAGGTATCTAGCATGTCCTAGTGTACAGTACTCTAGCTGTGGTATTATCCATGGCAGGTAGCTAGCATGTCCTAGTGTACAGTACTCTAGCTGTGGTATTGTCCATGGCAGGTAGCTAGCATGTCCTAGTGTACAGTACTCTAGCTGTGGTATTATCCATGGCAGGTAGCTAGCATGTCCTAGTGTACAGTACTCTAGCTGTGATATTATCCGTGGCAGGTAGCTAGCATGTCAACAGTGAGTTGTATGTTTTTGTCTGTGACTACAGACTTCTCTGTGAGACTAAACACAGACACAGTGTCCTGCCAGGAATGAAATATCTTTCTCTCGCTCTCTCTCTATTCTATCTCTCTCTGCCCTCCTCTCCAGTTCATCCAGTATGCCGTACATAAGAACGACACTGTGCTGCTGTTTGACAGTCCAGTGGTGAACAGGTCCTCTGAGACCCAGTCCTTTAGGGCCTTCCTCCAGCTAGACAACGTGATAGAGGAACTGAATTCCTTTGAGTACCACCCCGACCCATTCTTCAATGAACTGACCAAGAACATCATCACTGAAACCTCCATCATCATCGTTACGGTAAAGAACAGTAACACTACTCTTATGGGGTTGTGTTGTCATGGTTACTGTCTAGTAGTTTTTTGGGTTATTTCTAGTGATACTTGCTTATCATTTTCCATGGGCCATTGTGGCTTAAATGTTATTCTGCTTCAGCCTCCCGAGTGGCACGGTGGTCTTAGCTGTGCCATTAGAGATTCTGGGTTCGAGTCCAGGCTCTGTCGCAGCTGGCCGCGCCTGGGAGACCAATGGGGTGGCGCACAATTGGCCCAGCGCCGTCCAGGTTAGGGGAGGGTTTGGGCCGGCAGGGATGTCCTTGTCTCATCACGCACTAGCGACTCCTGTGGCGGGCCGGGCGCAGTGCACGCTGACACGGTCGCCAGGTGTGCGGTGTTTCCTCCGACACATTGGTGCGGCTGGCTTCCAGGTTTAGTGGTCAAGAAGCAGTGCGGCTTGGTTGGGTTGTGTTTCGGGAGGACACACAGCTCTCGACCTTCGCCTCTCCCGAGTCCGTACGGGAGTTGCAGCGATGAGACAAGACTGTAACTACCAATTGAATACCACGAAATTGGAGAGAAAAAGGGCAAACAAACAAACAAACAAACAAACAAACAAATGTATTCTGCCTTGTGACTATGATGTCCCCCTCGGAGAGAAAAGACCATTATAGTGCATTGATGTTGATATAATTAATATCAATATTGAGATAATCATATCTGCTTTTATAAATGATTGCATGTCCCTGCAGTCCAGAGGTTAACGACCAGCCACCTCTTTCTCCCCAGGGTCGTGGTTTCAGCAAGGCCATGACAGCTGAAGAAGCCCAGGCGTTCGTGGGAGATGCGTCCTGTAAGGTGACCATCCTGCAGGATGACAAGCTGTTCCTGGAAGCTCCGTCCACCCAGCCCAGAGCCCGCTCCAAACGCCAGCGCAGAGACACCAGCTCCGACCCTTTGGACCTAACGGTGACAACACTGGCCTTCTGTCTAAACCCAAGGCATAGAGAGAGAGGCTTCAGGCATTAGCACTGGACAAGCTGATATGTCTCTCTGGCTCTCAACATGTATTTCAGATAGGTGCTTGTGTTCCAGTACATTTCTATCTAAATCAGGGCTGTCCAAACTTAATCCAATGTCCTGTTGCAGGCATTCACTTCAGTCAAGGCAGTAACACACCTGATTCAACCATACAATAATCCTAGTCTTCTGACCGGGACCACTCAGTCCTGACAGAGAAATATCACTATCAACACCTTGATGTATATCTGACTCTCCACAATTATATACGTATTGTAGCGAATTAGCTTTCTCCTATTTGCCTTTAGCTGACTTGAACTTTCTTTCTGTCCATCTCTCTCTCTCTCTCTGTCCATCTCTCTCGCTCTCTCTTTCTGTCCATCTCTCTCTCTCTTTCTGTCCATCTCTCTCTGTCCATCTCTCTCTCTCTCTGTCCATCTCTCTCTCTCTCTGTCCATCTCTCTCTCTCTCTCTTTCTGTCCATCTCTCTCTCTCTCTCTCTCTCTCTCTGTCCATCTCTCTCTCTCTCTTTCTGTCCATCTCTCTCTCTCTCTCTCTCTCTCTCTCTGTCCATCTCTCTCTCTCTCTCTTTCTGTCCATCTCTCTCTCTCTCTCTCTCTCTTTCTGTCCATCTCTCTCTCTCTTTCTGTCCATCTCTCTCTCTGTCCATCTCTCTCTCTCTCTTTCTCTGTCCATCTCTCTCTCTCTCTTTCTCCGTCCATCTCTCTCTCTTTCTGTCCATCTCTCTCTCTGTCCATCTCTCTCTCTCTCTTTCTCTGTCCATCTCTCTCTCTCTTTCTGTCCATCTCTCTCTCTCTTTCTGTCCATCTCTCTCTC